>NW_027251023.1:0-73735 GCF_044704955.1 Pristiophorus japonicus
GGGGAAGAGAGTGGGGGGGGGAGAGAGTGGGGGGGGGAAGAGAGTGGGGGGGGGAAGAGAGTGGGGGGGGAGAGAGTGAGGGGGGAGAGAGTGAGCGGGGAGAGAGTGAGCGGGGAGAGAGTGAGCGGGGAGAGAGTGAGCGGGGAGAGAGTGAGGGGGGGGGGGAGTGAGGGGGTAGGGAGTGAGGGAGTGAAAGAGTGAATGAGGGAGTGATAGAGGGAGTGAGAGAGGGAGTGAGAGAGGGAATGAGAGAGGGAATGAGAGAGGGAGGGAGAGAGGGAGGGAGAGAGGGAGGGAGAGAGGGAGAGTGAGAGAGGGAGGGAGTGAATGAGGGAGCGAGGGAGCGATGGAGGGAACTCGGCACAGGCGGGAGAGTGAAGCTGGGATCTTCCTGCAGTGTGTCGCTCAGGACCACACTGCACTTACCCAGTGGACTCGGCAGACACTGAAGTGCATCATTGAATCCGGGGGAAATGTGCAAAGTACAGGGATGCTATCAGGAGCCCAAGATCTGTTGCTTGCTCCATAGATTGTAATTCGCCCTATAAAAGCTCGGTGCACATATTTCATCCGTGATAATTATGCAACATTTACAATGACTAATGTTCCAGTGAAAAGGAGCAGAGGATAAGAGTAATTAACACAGCGAATGGTGCTAGGAAATGATTTCGACAATCTCACCCTTTTCCTTCAGGTAATGAACTCTGCAGTTTGCAAAAAGCTGCTGTTTATTATTAGAACGGTGATAAACTGGAACTTCTGACATGCTCTCCTGTAGCAAACCTCATTAACGAGGAAGAGACGTGGTCAAAGGTTCAACAAAGGACTTTCACATCTCTCAGGACAATCTTCAGCCTGCTTTATAACTTGCCTGGGTCAGCAATCTCACAGCAGCTTCATACACAGCTCAGGAACAGCACAGCTACTGGATTAACACAGAAACATAGAAAATAGGTGCAGGAGTAGGCCACCTTCGGCCCTTCGAGCCTGCACCACCATTCAATAAGATCATGGCTGATCATTCACCTCAGTAACTCTTTCCTGCTTTCTCTCCATACCCCATTGATCCCTTTAGCCGTCAGGGCCATATCTAACTCCCTCTTGAATATATCTAACCAATTGGCATCAACAACTCTTTGCGGTTAATAACTCTCTGAATGAAGAAGTTTCTCCTCATCTCGGTCCTAAATGGTTTACCCCTTATCCTTAAGACTGTGACTCTCTGGTTCTGGACTTCCCCAAACATTGAGAACATTCTTCCTGCATCTAACCTGTCCAGTCCCCGTCAGAATTTTATATGTTTCTATGAGATCCACTCTCATTTTTCTAAACTCCAGTGAATACAGGCCCAGTCGATCCAGTCTCTCCTCATAGGTCAGTCCTGCCATCCCGGGAATCAGTCTGGTGAACCTTCGCTGCACTCCCTCAAAAGCAAGAACGTCCTTGCTCAGATTAGGAGACCAAAACTGAACACAATGTTCCAGGTGAGGCCTCACCAAGGCCCTGTGCAATGCATTAAGACCTCCCTGCTCCTATACTCAAATCCCCGAGCTATGAAGGCCAACATGCCATTTGCCTTCTTCACCGCCTGCTGTACCTACATGCCAACTTTCAATGACTGATGTACCATGACACCCAGGTCTCGTTGCACCTCCCCTTTTCCTAATCTGCCACCATTCAGATAATATTCTGCCTTCATGTTTTTATCTCACATTTATCCACATTATATTGCATCTGCCATGCATCTGCCCACTTACCTAACCTGTCCAAGTCACCCTGCAGCACCTTAGCATCCTCCTCACAGCTCACACCGCCACCCAGATTAGTGTCGTCTGCAAACTTGGAGATATTGCACTCAATTCCTTCATCTAAATCATTGATGTACATTGTAAATAGCTGGGGTCCCAGCACTGAACCCTGCGGCACCCCACTAGTCACTGCCTGCCATTCTGAGAAGGACCCGTTTATCCCGACTCTCTGCTTCTTGTCTGCCAACCAGTTCTCTATCCACGTCAATACATTACCCCAATACAATGTGCTTTAATTTTGCACACTAATCTCTTGTGTGGGACTTTGTCAAAAGCCTTTTGAAAGTCCAAATACACTCATTCTCCCTTGTCCACTCTACTAGTTACATCCTCAAATAATTCGAGAAGATTTGTCAAGCATGATTTCCCTTTCATAAATCCATGCTGACTTGGACTGATCCTGTCACTGCTTTCCAAATTTCATCTTTAATAATTGATTCCAACATTTTCCCCACTACTGATGTCAGGCTAACCGGTCTATAATTACTCGTTTTCTCTCTCCCTCCTTTTTTTAAAAAGTGGGGTTACATTAACTACCCTCCAGTCCATAGGAACTGATCCAGAGTCGATAGACTGTTGGAAAATGATCAACAATGCATCCACTGTTTCTAGAGCCACTTCCTTAAGTACTCTGGGATGCAGACTATCAGGCCCTGGGGATTTATCGGTCTTCAATCCCATCAATTTCCCTAACACAATTTCCTGACTAATAAGAATTTCCTTCAGTTCCTCCTTCTCGCTAGACCCTCGGTCCCCTAGTATTTCCGGAAGGTTATATGTGTCTTCCTTCGTGAAGACAGAACCAAAGTATTTGTTCAATTGGTCTGCCATTTCTTTGTTCCCCATTATAAATTCACCTGATTCTGACTGCAAGGGACCTACGTTTGTCTTTTTCTCTTCACATATCTATAGAAGCATTTGCAGTCAGTTTTTATGTCCCAGCATGCTTCCTCTCACACTCTATTTCCCCCCTCCTAATTAAACCCTTTGTCCTCCTCTGGTGAATTCTAAATTTCTCCCAGTTCTCAGGTTTGCTGCTTTTTCTGGACAATTTATATGCCTCTTCCTTGGATTTAACACTATCCCTAATTTCACTTGTTAGCCACGGTTGAGCCACCTTCCCAGTTTTGTTTTTACTCCTGACACGGATCTACAATTGTTGAAGTTCATCCATGTGATCTTTAAATGTTTGCCATTGCCTATCCACCGTCAACTCTGAGTATCATTCGCCAGTCTATTCTAGCCAATTCACATCTCATACTATCGAAGTTACCTTTCCTTAAGTTCAGGACCCTAGGCTCTGAATTAACTGTGTCACTTTCCATCTTAATAAAGAATTCAACTATATTATGGTCACTCTTCCCCAAGGGGCCACGCACAACAAGATTG
Source organism: Pristiophorus japonicus (assembly GCF_044704955.1). Lineage (NCBI taxonomy): Eukaryota > Metazoa > Chordata > Chondrichthyes > Pristiophoridae > Pristiophorus > Pristiophorus japonicus. The sequence goes on from NW_027251023.1 coordinate 3,198, forward strand.
CTAATTAGTCCTTTCTCATTACACATCACCCAGACGGACTGGTTGGGCTGAATGGGCTCGCTCCGTGCTATAATGTTTATGTAACCAGAAGCACCTTTAAAATAAAATCCTAATTTGACACAATTGTAAAATTAATTCTGCATTCCAACATTCTAATACACACATTGAAGTGCCCCTCCCACACAGCCCTGTGAATACAGCACAGAACAGAATATACAAGGCAGTTAACACTACAAATGAGGGCCATGAGATCCCAAGTACTCGTTGCATTATTATCGGCTCATGAGAACATAAGAAATAGGAGCAGGAGTCAGCCATTCAGCCCCTCGAGCCTGCTCCGCCATTCAGTAAGATCATGGCTGAACTACCTCAACTCCACTTTCCTGCACTATCCCCATATCCCTTGATTCCCTAACTATCCAAAAATCTATTGTCTCTGTCTTGAATATACTCAATGACTGAGCCTCCACAGCTCTCTGAGGTAGAGAATTCCAAAGATTCACTACCCTCTGAGTGAAGAGGTTTCTCTTCATCTCAGTCCTAAATGGCTGACCCCTTATCCTGAGACTGTGACCCCTGGTTCTAGACTACCCAGCCAGGGGAAACATCCTCCCAGCATCTAGCCTGTCAAGCCCTGTAAGAATTTTGTATGTTTCAATGAGATCACCTCTCATTCTTCTAAACTCTAGAGAATATAGGCCTAGTCTACTCAATCTCTCCTCATAGGGCAATCCCCCCATCCCAGGATTTAGTCTGGTGAACTTTTATTGCACTCCCTCTATGGCAAGTATATCCTTCCTTAGGTAAGGAGACCAAAACTGTGCACAATACTCCAGGTGTGATCTCACCAGGGCCCTATATAATTGCAGTAAGACATCTTTATTCTTATACTCAAATCCTCTTGTAATAAAGGTCAACATTTGCTTTCTTAATTGCTTGCTGTACCTGCATGTTAACTTTCAGTGATTCGTGTACAAGGAACCCCAGGTCCCTCTGAACACCAACATTTCCCAATCTCTCACCATTTAAAAAATACTCTGCTTTTCTATTTTTCCTACCAAAATGAATAATTTTACATTTCTTCACATTATATTCCATTAGCCATGTTCTTGCCCACTCACTTAGCCAATCCATATCCCCTTGAAGTCTCTTTGCATCCTCCTCACAACTTACATTCCCTCCTAGCTTTGTGTCATGAGCAAACTTGAAAATATTACATTGGGTCCCCTCATCCAAATCATTGATATAGATTGTGAATAGCTGGGGCCCAAGCACTGATCCTTGTGACACCCCACCAGATACAGCCTGCCAATCCGAAAATGACCCGTTTATTCCTACTCTGTTTTCTGTCGGTTAACCAATCCTCAATCCATGCTAGTATATTACCCTCAATCCCATGAGCCCTAATTAAAACCCTAATAACCTTATCGAATGCCTTCTGAAAATCCAAATACATCACATCCACTGGTTCCCCCTCATCTATTCTGCTAGTTACAACCTCAGAAAACTCTTAACAGATTTCTCAAACATGCTTTCCCTTTCATAAATCTGTGTTGACTCTGCTCAATCCTATTATTATTTTCTAAGGGTCCTGTTACCACGTCCTTCATAATAGATTCTAGCATTTTCCCCACTATGTTTGTCAGGCCCACTAGTCTGTAGTTCCAAGTTTTCTCTCTCCCTCCTTTCATATTTTGGTTTATAAACTTGGCCGCGGAGACGATCACATTACTGCCAGTAGGAGAAGGGATCTGGAACTTGTTTAAATATTCACTGGTTTGAGTAAAGCCACCGTACCGGATGATCCCCATGGAGTAATGGTTCAGTGTGGCTCTGTTATAAGTGCCATGGCTACTACAGCGGGTCAGAAGCTGGGTATTCTGCAGCAAGTATCTCATCTCCTGACTCCCAAAAGCCTTTCCACCACCTACAAGGCACAAGTCAGAAGTGTGATGGAATATTCTCCACTTGCCTGGATGAGTGCAGCTCCAATAACACTCAAGAAGCTCAACATCATCCAGGACAAAGCAGTCAGCATCTCACCGAGCAGCCTAAACATCCACTCCCTCCACCATAGGCACCAATTGCAGGGTCACTGACCAACAATGAATCCGCTGCTGTCTCTCTCTCTCCTTTGTAACATTACCTTTTTTTAACAACTCTATGATTCTTAATATTGAATGTTTATTTCATAAATACATAAACTGCAGGTTCACACACTTCAAATGGTGTCAGCAATTCAGTGAATTCACACTTGTGGGAAATGGCAGGTGGGAAGCTGTCAGCATACAGATGGCGACTGTGGGATTGCTGCAGTCCCAGGGATCAGATAATCTATTTAAACTGGAGGTAATTACAGAATGCCACACCACCCACCCTCCACACAGCGTCTGGGTACGTCACAAGCAGCTCGTTAAACGCACGCGTTGGAATGTGCCAGCCTGTGAGCTGAACAGGGGCTATTGAGAGTTCTGAATTGCTTCCATTGCCTCACTACTTGTGCTGTAGTGGAAATAAGGGGATAAGGGCATCAAGGGACCTCTTCCTGCATCCCTCAAGGTAGATATGGGTGAGAAAGGGTGTTCAGTCCATCTGAGCTCACACTGTAGCATACAATCAGCGTTCCTGCCAATCCCGATCCAGTCACTCTTGCTGGGAAGTGCAGAAGTGCGGAGACCAGGTAGCACCTTGGTTGTGATGCCTTCCGAGGTCAAATGGCCTGCTGACCCTCTCTGCCTGGACTCACACACGAAGGCGACGTCTGGGGATGGTATCAGGTGGAGCCCGAGCCCAACGGGAGTCACAGCCTTCAAGGCACGACGAAGGAATGAGAAATGGACAGGGAGGAGGGTAAACCAGCCCACAAACCTTCGCTTTCACATCCAGCAGCTCACGGCACAACCCAGCTCCAGATAAGCCGGCAGGAAAGTTCGGAAAAGCTCGCTGGTGGAGAGAAGAAGTGGCTAAGGGCAATTTTCACACTGAGATAGATAATGTGCACTGAGCTAAACTGAACCCAGAATATGACTTGAAGCTGGGTCAGGCGAGTGCAATAAAAGGACCCCTGTGTAAATTAGTGAATAAGAATTTTGCACAAGATCGTGGGCAAAATCTGTATTCGCTCAAAGGCTAATAATAATGCGCGTGGTGAGATAGTGGAACCAAAGATGCTAAGGATACAGCAGCCTAGTGATTATAGTGCTGCACAGGCAATCCAGAGATCATCACTGCAAACCCCACCATGGCACCCGAGGAGTAGAAATCCAGGGACTGGCAATAAATACTGGACAGCCGATGTCACCCACACACTAGAGAACAGGTTACCGCTGTACCCTGGGGTGGGAACGATGGTCACCGGTCTGGATGAACTGGAAACAGGGCCCTGGGGGCGTCGGGAGGCGCTGGGGGAAGTCGGGGGGCGCTGGGAGGGAAGTCGGGGGGCGCTGGGGGGAAGTCGGGGGGCGCTGGGGGGAAGTCGGGGGGCGCTGGGGGGAAGTCGGGGGGCGCTGGGGGGGAAGTCGGGGGGCGCTGGGGGGAAGTCGGGGGGCGCTGGGGGGAAGTCGGGGGGCGCTGGGGGGAAGTCGGGGGGCGCTGGGGGGAAGTCGGGGGGCGCTGGGGGGAAGTCGGGGGGCGCTGGGGGGAAGTCGGGGGGCGCTGGGGGGAAGTCGGGGGGCGCTGGGGGGAAGTCGGGGGGCGCTGGGGGGAAGTCGGGGGGCGCTGGGGGGGAAGTCGGGGGGCGCTGGGGGGGAAGTCGGGGGGCGCTGGGGGGGAAGTCGGGGGGCGCTGGGGGGGAAGTCGGGGGGCGCTGGGGGGGAAGTCGGGGGGCGCTGGGGGGGAGTCGGGGGGCGCTGGGGGGGAAGTCGGGGGACGCTGGGGGGAAGTCGGGGGGCGCTGGGGGGAAGTCGGGGACTGGTGGGGGAGTCTGGGGCAGTCGGACGCTGGGACTAGTGAGTTGGAGGTCAAGCCTGTTGAGCTGACCGGCCTTCTCTCAACTTCTTCAATCACTTCTCTGTTGAGCGGTTGGAGTGAGCGGTGCTATTTACCTGTGGTACTGGTGAAGACATCTCCTTGCGTCGCACTGTCTGATATAATGGCAGTAGCATCTGCTGTGGAGCTTCGATCGAACGCCAGTGTCCCGGAGGGAGTGATCTGCCCCGCCGGTGTCATTGTAACTGGAAATAAATCAGTGAAATATTTTAAAGTACAGAACTTTCATCAATCTGCAAAAACTGTTAAAATTCAATCTCTTAACTCTCCCAGTTGCTAAGTAATTCACTTGATGCAAACCCAATCGTTTCAAAGATTGGTATGAAAACGTTCAATAATTTCCTCCTCTCCTCCCCTGAAGATGACGTGCTTCCACATCCACCGACTCAATATCTCCCGCACAGGCTATCCTCAGGCAAGAATTCCACTGTCTTTGTCACTGGGCTATGATCTATATGCACCAGAAACAGCTTGGCCCATGTTGAGTTAGTCAGTTGGTATGGAAATGGGAATTGTGATACATTGGGCTCAGCAATCTTGAGGCTGGAAAGGGAGAGATGCTGTTTCCGATCTGTATCCCACAACAAATACAACTTGCATTTATATAGCACCTTTAATATAGGAAAACATCTCAAGGTGGTTCACAAGAGCGTTATCAGAAAAAAATCTGACACTGAGCCACATAAAGAGATATTAGGGCAGGTGATCAAAAGCTTAGTCAAAGAGGTTGGTTTTAAGGAGCGTCAAATAGGAGAAGCGAAGAGGTTTAGGGAGGGAATTCCAGAGCTTGGGGCCCAGGCAGCTGAAGGCATGGCCACCAATGGTGGAGCGATTAAAATCAGGCATGTGCAAGAGGCCAGAATTGGAGGAGTGCAGACATCTCAGAGATTGTGGGGGCTGGAGGAGGTTACAGAGGGCGAGGCCATGGAGGGATGTGAACACAAGGATGAGAATTTTCAAATCAAGCCATTAATGGATCGTGAGCCATTGTGGGTCAGCGAGCACAGGGTGCTGTTGGAATTTGCACGAGTTGAGCGAGGATAGAATGAGACTTGTCTGGGTGCCTCCCCCGCACCTTCACGCACTGTCTAAGGTCAGACATGAATGGGGCCAGTGAGGTCTGAACTTCATAAGCCCCCATCTTTGGGGAGCGTGGCAGCGAAGGGAGAGGAGACAGAGGGAAGATCAATCGATCCAGTATTCAAATCGACACCGTCGCATCATTCCGCAGCGAATATTTCACGTTCCGTGTGTCTGGAACTCGAGCTCAATCCGATGTCACATTACACCAGTCACTGAGGCTCATTATTGCGGGACAGACAATGCACGCTGTGGCTATTTCCCCTCCTCACCTCATGGGCACACATTTTTACTGGGTTCTAGTTACACCAGAGCTGGCAACGCAACTGCCTCTCCCAAATGCCGCTCTTCATGGGAATTTCTAACCAGCCTACAATGCCCGTCCACCTCCCCCCCACCCCCGGGGTGACGTGAGACGTACAGGCTGTTCCAGTTGCCGCAGGCAGTAAAGTGATGTTCTTGGGAGATTCCTTCTTGACTGGGGTTGTACTTTGTTCATTTTCTTTTTTGCGCCTTTTGTAGGGGACGAAGAGCCTGACTGGGCCGGTCTGTGTGCAAAGAGCAAAGGGCACCAATTATATCCTCTAGCCCTCTCTCCACCAGAACCAACACTTCCCTCTTCCTCACAGCATTTTACATCAGCGCCACCAACACCTTTGCGCTCCAGAGAACATCGAACGTGTACAGTAAAACCCCCACAACTGCTCCGTGCCCCTCACCCCCACCCGCGCCCGCCTCAGCCTAACAAGACACCCCACCCCCACCCCAGGCGCTCACCTCCGCACAGCTTCCTTCAGGCGGGAGGTGAGAACGGTCCAGGCCTCGGACAACGACGCTGTGGGATTGGCTGACGGAAGGTGCGCTGTCGCAGGGTGACACCGCCACTCTCAGTGTTTCCCTCTCCCATCCCCCAGACTTGGAACGCTCCGCTACCACGAGACGCTCCACCTAACGGCAGAGCCAAGAAACGACAACACTCATTATAAACATGGGCAGCGGATTCAGACAAACCTGAGCGGCCCGCCGGGGACTTTACTTTGCGCTGAGGTCAGTGGGGAGTAATATCGGAACGGGTGTAAAACCGGCGTCCCACCCTGACCACCCGCCCGCGACTTAGGTTAAAATTATCCCCAGACTTGTCAGACAACTTTGTGATTGAACCCAAACACACAAGGACGATTAACGCATTTTTAAATAAGTCTACTAAAATTTAAACTTATTTTGGGAGTACCACAGGAAGGAGATGCCCATCGTATCTACAGACAGGATCTGTCAGAGAGGATCATATATCTATAATGGCACTAGCAGGTGGCTTGTAAGTGACTACAAAACTGGATGTCTAGACATGCTGCAGCAGTCGGAGTCCACAGGGGAAGTCAGAAGGTGAAATGCTCACTGGCCCTACCCGGCCTACACGTGACTCCAGTCCAGCCCCTACCCAGCCCGGGCTACATGTGACTCCAGTCCCGCCCCTATCTGGCCTACACGTGACTCCAGTCCCACCACTACCCGGCCCGGCCTACACGTGACTCCAGTCCCACCACTACCCGGCCCGGCCTACACATGACTCCAGTCCAGCCCCTACCCAGTCCCGCCCCTACCCGGCCTATACGTGACTCCAGTCCTGCTCCTACATGTGACTCCAGTCCTGCTCTTACACGGCCTACACATGACTCCAGTCCCACCCCTTCCCGCCCAAGCCTACACGTGACTCCAGTCCCACCCTGGCCTACGCGTGACTCCAGTCTCATGCCCTGCGAGACTCCTGATGCCCTGTGAAGGTGCCGAGCTGGCGGGACAATTGGGGAGAGGCAGTAAATGCGGATTTGCCGGCTTCACCCATGAGAACAAATAAAATGAGATTTGTCAAACTGTACTTATGATACCACAGCTGCCCTTTTCAGCTGAAATATCCGTTAGTATCCCAATTATTAAACTGATATTAAGGTTCATTGTAGAAAGGCCTGCAACTGGGGTGGATGGGGGAGGCGTGGAGAGAGAGCCTGGTCCGCCAGCCCTGCGTGCTGAGACGTTGTGGGTGCACTGCCCGCTGTTTCCCGCGATGGACGCTGCCCGGTGCAACTCCCTGGCGATGGAGGGGCACCAGCAGAATCGGCCCGCGCTATTTCTGCATGAACTCGGCGTAGAACAGTGGGCGGACTGCTGCTCTCCTCCGGCAGCGAGTGGGTTTTGCTGCATCACTGCACACTCCATGGGGGCTCTGGGTAAGATGCCCCCTCCGAGGGATATCTGCTGCTCAGGTTTCATTAAGCCTTGAGGCACAGGACCTAGCAGGGGTGCATTGTGGGACAGCTGACTGTCCATACAAGTAAGTACAATTCAAAAATATTTAATTGGCTGTAAAGCACGTTGGGAGGTTGTGAGGGCATGAAAGGTGCTGTAGAAAGTTAAACCCTTCTTTTTCTTACTGGAATCTGGCTTTGAATCCTGCATAAACGAATGTCTGTGTTTCCTGTGTCAACAGATCTCACACAGAATGCAGCAGCTGAGTTCCTGGTGGGCAGCAGCAAACAACACAAAATATAGAAACATAGAAAATAGGTGCAGGAGTAGGCCATTCGGCCCTTCGAGCCTGCACCACCATTCAATGAGTTCATGGCTGAACATGCAACTTCAGTACCCCATTCCTGCTTTCTCGCCATACCCCTGTATATTAGCAATAATTGTCTGTCTCACTGGGAGACAGGAATATCACACGCGTTCTCCTCAGTTTGGGGGGTGAGACAGATTACTGCGGCAGTGCAGAGAGCGCCCCTCTGCATCTACTCATTCAATTATGGCCTGCCAGGGGACAGATTCTCAAACTCAGCTCAAAACCCAAACATCCGCCATTTCCAAGCACACACGCACCTCCGTAATTAGCACAAAACTTCACCGAAACAACATCTTTCTAAAAAGAGGTTTCGAATAAATCCAAGAGGCACAGAGTGACCGATAAGGGTCGGGGTGAAGGGGCTGGGATGAAGGGGCCGGGGTGATGGGGAGAAGGGGCCGGGGTGATGGGGTGATGGGGAGAAAGGGCCGGGGTGATGGGGTGATGGGGAGAAGGGGTCGGGGTGATGGGGAGAAGGGGCCGGGGTGATGGGGAGAAGGGGCCGGGGTGATGGGGAGAAGGGGCCGGGTTGATGGGGAGAAGGGGCCGGGGTGATGGGGAGAAGGGGCCGGGGTGATGGGGAGAAGGGGCCGGGGTGATGGGGAGAAGGGGCCGGGGTGATGGGGAGAAGGGGCCGGGGTGATGGGGAGAAGGGGCCGGGGTGATGGGGAGAAGGGGCCGGGGTGATGGGGAGAAGGGGCCGGGGTGATGGGGAGAAGGGGCCGGGGTGATGGGGAGAAGGGGCCGGGGTGATGGGGAGAAGGGGCCGGGGTGATGGGGAGAAGGGGCCGGGGTGATGGGGAGAAGGGGCCGGGGTGATGGGGAGAAGGGGCCGGGGTGATGGGGAGAAGGGGCCGGGGTGATGGGGAGAAGGGGCCGGGGTGATGGGGAGAAGGGGCCGGGGTGATGGGGAGAAGGGGCCGGGGTGATGGGGAGAAGGGGCCGGGGTGATGGGGAGAAGGGGCCGGGGTGATGGGGAGAAGGGGCCGGGGTGATGGGGAGAAGGGGCCGGGGTGATGGGGAGAAGGGGCCGGGGTGATGGGGAGAAGGGGCCGGGGTGATGGGGAGAAGGGGCCGGGGTGATGGGGAGAAGGGGCCGGGGTGATGGGGAGAAGGGGCCGGGGTGATGGGGAGAAGGGGCCGGGGTGATGGTGAGAAGGGGCCGGGGTGATGGGGAGAAGGGGCCTGGGTGATGGGGAGAAGGGGTCGGGATGGTGGGGAGAAGGGGTCGGGATGGTGGGGAGAAGGGGTCGGGATGGTGGGGAGAAGGGGTCGGGATGGTGGGGAGAAGGGGTCGGGATGGTGGGGAGAAGGGGTCGGGATGGTGGGGAGAAGGGGTCGGGATGGTGGGGAGAAGGGGTCGGGATGGTGGGGAGAAGGGGTCGGGATGGTGGGGAGAAGGGGTCGGGATGGTGGGGAGAAGGGGTCGGGATGGTGGGGAGAAGGGGTCGGGATGGTGGGGAGAAGGGGTCGGGATGGTGGGGAGAAGGGGTCGGGATGGTGGGGAGAAGGGGTCGGGATGGTGGGGAGAAGGGGTCGGGATGGTGGGGAGAAGTGGTCGGGATGGTGGGGAGAGGGTGGAGGGTGCAGGGTGACCGAGACTAGGCAGAGAGTGTTTACTTTTGTTTAACAACCTACTGATCCCATTTTATGGAATTGGCCGGGGTTGAAGCACACCAGGGACTTTAACCGGTTAACAGTTTTTTAGTTATGCTACCAAAGGGAGTAAAGCCGATGTGAGTTAGCTGGGAGATTCCTACAGTCAGACTCTCCTTTACATTCTGGAGTTAAGCCAATGATCCTCTGGTGGGGGCATAATCTTCAAATTAGAGCCAGAGCTTCAGGGGTGATGTCAGGAAGCACTTCTTCACACAAAGGGTGGTGCGAATCCGGGACTCTGTCCCCCAAAAAGCTGTGGATGCAGGGGGTCAATTGGAGCTTTCAAAACTGAGATTGATAAGATTTTTGTTGGGTAAGGGTATTAATGGATATGGAGCGAAGGCGGGTACATGGAGTGAAGTTACATGATTTAACTGAATGGTGGAACAGGCTCGAGGGGCTGAATGGCCTCCTCCTGTTCCTATCCTGCACTCCCTAGAGGCAGCAACGTTTACAGCGAGTATGGTTTGGAGAATTGGGTCACAACCGGTTACTCTGTCGTTGACTTGCATCGTGGTGTGGCTTCACCACTGGCAGCACAAAATGAACCTGTACATGTGTCTCGCTCAGCCACCCATAGAGATATTGGACCCTGGAGACTGTAATCATACACTACTGTGTGAAATTGGATAGTCAGTGACACATCATCAACAGCACCATTATACCACCAATCCCTAACTCGTAACTCACCAGAGACATGTCGTCGCAGCAAGCAGCACAGGTGCACGAAGCTGCGTGGGGATTTAGGATCCCATCCTGGAAAAGAGAACCACGGAAATATCAATACAGCAAGTCACAGAATCGGTTGTGGCCTCAGGATAGATGAGGGTCCAGCCATCATTCAATGTGGGCCGAACATTACTGAAACAAACTGCAAATCCCTGTCACATTAAATGAGATTTTGCTCATTGCAAGCCCAGGTTCCATTCACCGGAATTCCCTCCCTAAACCTCACCACCTCTCTCTCCTCCCTTAAGATGCTCCTTAAAACCTACCTATTTGACCAAGCTTTTGATCACTTCTCCGAATAACTCCTTATGTGGCTCGCTGTCAAATGTCGTTTGATAATCGCTCCTGTGAAGCACCTAGGGACCAACATCCCCCGTAAGCTGTACTGCCTTCTGCGCGGCCTCCCACTCCCCCCACCCCCAATAGAAATATAGAAACTTACAGGCAGGAGGCCTTTTCGGCTCATCGTGTTTTCGCCGGCCGACAAAGAACCACACGGCCCTTGGTCAGCAGCCCTGAAGGTTACATGTCAATCTACGAACAATGGCGGAAAGATAAAGAGCATCCAACCCAACCAGTCTGACACCACACAACAGCGACACCCCTTACACTAAAACATTCTACATTCCACCCAACCGGAGTCATGTGATCTCCTAGGAGAGGCAAAAACCAGATAAAAACCCAGGCCAATTGGGGAAAAAAATCTGGGAAAATTCCTCTTCGACCCATCTAGGCAATCAAAACTAGTCCAGGCGGTCACCCTGGCCATATCCGATTCCCTGCAGTACTTACCATCGTATCTGCGCCGGCCAACAAGAGTTAATCCAGTCTAATCCCACTTACCAGCTCTAAGTCCGTAACCCTGCAGGTTGCAGCACTTAAAGTGCCCATCCCAGCACCTTTTAAATGTCATGAGGGTGTCTGCATCCAACATCCTTCCAGACAGCGAGTTCCAGATCCCCACAACCCTCGGGGTCAGGGACGGGATAGCTGGATACGGGGCAGTCAGGGCGAGGGTAGGGCAACTAAGAGATGAAGGAGGTACACATAACATAAGAACATAAGTAATAGGAGCAGGAGTAGGCCATACGGCTCCTCGAGCCTGCTCCGCCATTTAATACGATCATGGCTGATCCGATCATGGACTCGGGTCCACTTCCCTGCCCGCTCCCCATAACCTCTTATTCCCTTTTTGTTTAAGAAACTGTCTATTTCTGTCTTAAATTTATTCAATGTCCCAGCTTCCACAACTCTCTGAGGCAGTGAATTCCATAGATCCACAACCCTCAGAGAAGAAATTTCTCCTCATCTCAGTTTTAAATGGGCAGCCCCTTATTCTAAGATTATGCCCTCTAGTTCTAGTCTCCCCTATTAGTGGAAATATCCTCTCGTCATCCACCTCATAATCTTATACATTTCGATAAGATCACCTCTCATTCTTCTGAATTCCAACGAGTAGAGGCCCAACCTACTTAACCTTTCCTCATAAGTCAACACCTCATCCCCAGAATCAACCTTGTGAACTTTCTCTGAACTGCCTCCAAAGCAAGTATATCCTTTCGTAAATATGGAAACCAAAAAGGCACACAGTATTCCAGGTGTGGCCTCACCAATACCCTGCAGCAAAACTTTCCTGTTTTTATACTCCATCCCCTTTGCAATAAAGGCCAAGATTCCATTGGCCTTCCTAATCACTTGCTGTATCTGCATACTAACCTTTTGTGTTTCATTCACAAGTATCCCCAGGTCCCACTGTACTGCAGCACTTTACAATCTTTGTCCATTTAAATAATAACTTGCTCTTTGATTTTGCAGATTTTGTGTGTCCTCCTCACACATCGCTTTTCTTCCCATCTTTGTATCGTCGACAAACTTGGCTACATTACACTCAGTCCCTTCTTCCAAGTAGTTAATATAGATTGTAAATAGTTGGGGTCCCAGCAGGTGTAAAGGACTTGTAAGCTTGTAAAGTGTGGGAATATACCGTGGTGTTCCCCAGGGGTCAGTACTGGGACCACTGCTTTTCTTGATATGTATTAATGACTTGGAGTTGGGTGTACAGGGCACAATTTCAAAATTTGCAGATGACAGAAAACTTGGAAGTATAGTGAACAGTGAGGAGGATAGTGATAGACTTTAAGAGGACAAAGACAGGCTGGTGGAATGGGCGGGCAGGTGGCAGATGAAATTTAACACAGAAAAGTACGATGTGATACATTTTGACAGGAATAAGGAGGAGAGGCAATATAAACTAAAGGGTACAATCCTAAAGCGTGTGCATGAATAGAGAGCCCTGGGGGTATATGTGCAGAAATTGGTGAAGGTGGCAGGGCAGATTGAGAACGTGGTTAAAGAAGCATATCGCATCCTGGGCTACATGACTAGAGGCACAGAGTACAAAAGCAAGCGTTATGATGAACCTTTATAAAACACTAGGCACCGCACTTTAGGAAGGATGTGAAGGCCTTGGAGAGGGTGCAGAAAAGATTTACAAGAATGGTTCCAGGGATGAGGGACTTCAGTTACGTGGATAGACTGGAGAAGCTGGGGTTGTTTTCCTTGGAGCAGGGAAGGTTGCGAGGGGATTTGATCGAGGTGTTCAAAATCATGAGGGGTCTGGACAGAGTAGATAGAGAGAAACTGTTCCCATTGGCATAAGGGTCGAGAACCAGAGGACACAGATTAAAGGTGATTGGCAAAAGAACCAAAGGAAACATGAGGAAAAATCGTTTAACGCAGCGAGTGGTTAGGATCTGGAATTCACTGCCTGAAGGGATGCGGAGGCAGATTCAATCATGGCTTTTAAATGGGAATTGGAAAAGTACCTGAAGGAAACAAATTTGCAGCGCTACGGGGAAAGGGTGGGGGAGTGGGACTGTTTGAAGTGCTCTTGCAGAGAGCTGGCACGGGCTCGACAGGCCGAATGGCCTCCTTCTGCACTGTAACCATTCTATGATTCTAGTAATCTATGAGACCAGTTTCCTGTTGTGAGTGGAGGGGAGAATGATCCCGAATGAAATCTTTGCTTTCTGCAATTCTCAGCTATGGCTTGAGATCTTTATTTAAAACAGTAAGCAGACAACAATACCCAAGAAGCGGATGATCTCATGGTTTGGGTGCGAGGTATGGCGTGGGCTGGTGATTCAGTGAGCTGCAGTGGTAAGTGGTGCCATAGCACAGAACCCCTGCAGAAACAGCAGCAGCTCAGAGATTGTTACATGTAAATATTGGTTTTGTAAGCATTTAAATGAATATTTGTAACACCTAGTAATCATGCAATTAGCTGTCAGGAGCATGATCTGTCCCATGTTGATTGTGAGTCAATGCAGTCGTGGTCCCGGCACGCTCTTTCTCCACTGAGGTACGTTACAAGGGTAATGAAGCAGATTGTCAGGGACCATGGAGTTCGCTGGTGTCTGACAGTGCTAGGTGCCATAAATTTCCAAAGCAGCATTTCTGGGCCTATGATTGCTACACAATATAACCGCACAGCATGTTGAGGGAAAACCAATGAGCAGTGTCTGCAGCCTCGCTGGAGAAAGATGGTGGAAAACAGAGTATCACCCAGACGGTCACTAGTCACAGTAACATGAAGAATCCAAACAATGTCGAAGATTCAAAATCTTCATTTCCCGTCTAGTTAAATGTACTTACATTACAACAGTGACCACACTTCAAAAGTACTTCACTGGCTACAAGGCACTTTAGGATGTCCCCTGTTCTTCGAATAGTACCGTGGGATCTTTTACATCCTGCTGAGATAGCAGACGGGGTCTCAATTTAATATCTCATCCAAAGGATGGAACCTCTGACAATGCAGCACTCCCTCAGTACTGCACTGGGAGTGTCAGCTTAGTTTTGTACTCTAGTCTCCGAAGTTGGACTTGAACTCATGACCTTCTGACTCAGAGTGCGAGCCAATGAGCCAGGGTAAGGTTTCAAGAGAGTAAGCAGTGAAAGATCGTCTTACTGGTTGGCAAATTGGTAACAGAGGGACATAGACGATACAACATTAATATGTTTAACAGATTCCACAAGAGAACAGAGAATCAAATGTGAGGTCATCCACCTTGGGAAAAAAAACAGTAAAAGGGAATATTATTTGAATGGGGAGAAATTACAACATGCTGCGGTGCAGAGGGACCTGGGGGTCCTTGTGCATGAAACTCTTTTGGAACTCTTTTGGATCCCAAAAAGTTAGTTTGCAGGTGCAGCAGGTAGTCAGGAAGGCGAATGGAATGTTGGCCTTCATTGCGAGAGGGATGGAATACAAAAGCAGGGAGGTCCTGCTGCAACTGTATAGGGTATTGGTGAGGCCGCACCCGGAGTACTACGTGCAGTTTTGGTCACCTTACTTAAGGAAGGATATACTAGCCTTGGAGGGGGTACAGGGACAATTCACTAGGCTGATTCCGGAGATGAGGGGGTTACCTTATGATGATAGGTTGAGTAGACTGGGTCTTTACTCGTTGAAGTTCAGAAGGATGAGGGGTGATCTTATATAAACATTTAAAATAATGAAAGGGATAGACAAGATAGAGGCAGAGAGGTTGTTTCCACTGGTCGGGGAAACTAGAACTAGGGGGCACAGCCTCAAAATACGGGGGAGCCAATTTAAAACTGAGTTGAGAAGGAATTTCTTCTCCCAGAGGGTTGTGAATCTGTGGAATTCTCTGCCCAAGGAAGCAGTTGAGGCTAGCTCATTGAATGTATTCAAATCACAGATAGATAGATTTTTAACCAATAAGGGAATTAAGGGTTATGGGGAGCGGGCGGGTAAGTGGAGCTGAGTCCTCGGCCAGATCAGCCATGATCTTTTTGGGTGGCGGAGCAGGCTCGAGGGGCTAGATGGCCTACTCCTGTTCCTAATTCTTATGTTCTTATGTTAAATTTAGAAGAGTGAGAGTGAAGAGACGATTCAGATTTAACTCAGAGGGTGGGGAATGGCTGGAATGTACAATTCAGGGCGGGAGAGAGGGATGATAGCTTCAGCAAATTCAGGAGAAGTGGAAGCTATCTGGAGAGACATTTGTGAGAGGGTGGATGGGACGTATTTCCCAGGCACAGGACCAGTGGTCTCATCCAGTCCTGTTCATTCCAATGTTCCAATGTAAGAATGAAGGGGGAAGGCAGAGAAATTGAAACTAGAAACGCTTCACTAAAAGTGGCTGTTGAGGCCCAGACTACAACTGAATTGGAAAAGGAATTGGTTAACAATTTGTAAAGGAAGAATGTAAAAGGATACAGGGAAATGGGATAAGAGTTGACAGCTCCGCCTAAAGAGGCCCAATGAACCCAATGGCCTCCTTCTGTGCTGTCATTTCCAGCATTTTCAGCTTCTGTTCTCTGGTTATTAACAGTTGCTGACTTATGGCTATGAATTTTGAGTGAATCAAGTGGAAATATGCCATATAATTTGTATAAATGGTATATGTGACACTTTAAATGTGCTGCACTTTTGAGAAGTGACAGATTGTGCTAGATTGTAAGACTTGATATATAATTATACCAGAAGATTTAGTATGGCATCACACACAGGCAATCAGAGAATATACACTCTGTAAATATAGGAGCATTATATCATGTAACGCAGGACAGTACTGAGGGAGCGCAGCACTGTCAGAGGGACAGTACTGAGGGAGTGCCGCACTGTCGGAGGGGCAGTACTGAGGGAGCGCAGCGCTGTCAGAGGGACAGTACTGAGGGAATGCCGCACTGTCGGAGGGATAGTACTGAGAGAACGCCGCACTGTCGGAGGGGCAGTACTGAGAGAACGCCGCACTGTCGGAGGGGCAGTACTGAGAGAACGCCGCACTGTCGGAGGGGCAGTAACTGAGGGAGCGCTGCACTGTTGGAGGGACAGTACTGAGGGAGTGCCGCACTGTTGGAGGGACAGTACTGAGGTTGAGGTTGAGCACTGCACTGTCGGATGGGCAGTATTGAGGAGTGGGAAAACTACTAGAGACGGTTGCCAAGGACAACATTAATTTTCATTTGGAGAAGCATGGATTAATGAGGGACAGCCAGCAGGGATTTGTTAAAGGCAAATTGTATCTGACTAACCCGACTGAATTCTTTGATGAAGTAACAGAGAGGGTTGATGACAGTAGTGCAGTAGATGTTGTATATATGGACTTTGAAAAGGTGTTTGATAACGTGCCACACAACAGACTTAATCAGAAAGCAGAAGCACATAGGATTAAAGGGACGCTGGTAACTTGGGTACGAAGTTGGCTAAAGGACAGGAGGCAAAGAGTAATGATGAACGGATGTTTTTCTGACAGGATAGACGTGTGCAGTGGGTTGCCCCAGGGGTGGGTATTAGGACCATTGCTTTTCTTGTTATATATAAATGACCTGGATTTGAGTATTGGGAGTGCAATTTAAAAGTTTGCGGATGATACAAAACTTGCCAACATCGTAAAGATGCCTGAAGTAGAGGAAGAGCATCCGGGAGGGCGCTGAGCACCTCGAGTGTCGTCGCCGAGAGCATGCAGAAACCAGCGCAAGCAGCAGAAGGAGGATGCGGCAAACCAGTCCCACCCACCCTTTACTTCAACCACTATCTGCCCCACCTGTGACGCAGATTGTAATTCCCATATTGGACTGTACAGTCACCTGAGAACTCACTTTTAGAGTGGAAGCAAGTCTTCCTCGATTTCGAGGGACTGCCGATGATGGTTATCATGTGTGTATGCTTGGAGTTACTAGCCACCAGGTGGCGCCACTGTCAGAGGTCATTGGGCTGTATGCAGATGTGTGCGGCCCAGGTATAAAAGGCAAGCCATCATATAATGTAATCACTTTGGGCCTGAATAAAGCAGAGCCAGGTTCGTACCTGTGTTAGCTTACAGTATTCAGTCTATCGAGTTATTCCATACATAACAATGATGATAGTAAATAGTGATGAGGATAGTAGCAGACTTAAGGACCACTTGACAGACCTGTGAAATGGGCAGACACGGGCAGCTGCAATGTAATGTGGATAAGTGTGGAGATGATGCACCTTGGGAGGAACAACATGGCGAGGCAATATAATCTAAAAGGTCCTATTTGGAGGGAGTACAAGTGCAGAAGGACTTGGAGCTTCATAGTCACAAATCTTTGAGCATGGCAGAACAAGTTGATAAGGCTCACTATCCTTATAACAATTATAAGAAAGTATATAGGTTACTTGGCTTTGTAAATAAGGGCACTGAATACAAAAACAAAAAGTTATGCTAAATCTTTGTTAGGCCTCAGCTGGAGTATTGCGGACAATTCTGGGCATCCCAGATGTCAAGGCCCTGGAGAGGGTGCAGAGGAGGCTTGCCAGGATGGTGCCGGGGATGAGGGACTTCAATTATGTGGAGAGACTGGAGAAGCTGAGATTGTTCTCCTTAAAGTGTCACATTGTCAGCTGTGGTTCAGTGGGTAGCACACTCGCCTGAGTCAGAAGGTTGTGGGTTCAAGTCCCACTCCAGGGATTTGAGCACGAAAAATTTAGTCTGACACTCCAGTACAGTGCTGAGGGAGTGCTGCACTGTCGGAGGTGCCGTCTTTCAGATGAGATGTTAAACCAAGGTCCCGTCTACACTCTCAGGAGGATGTAAAAGATCCCATGGCACTATTTCGAAGAAGAGCAGGGGAGTTCTCCCTGGTGTCCTGGTCAATATTTATCCAATATTTGCTGATCGCAAATTGACTGCTGCGTTTCCTACATTAGAACAGTGACTACATTTCAAAAAGTACTTCATTGGTTGTAAAGTGCTTTGAGATTTCCGGTGGTCGTGAAAGGCGCTATGTAATTATAACCCTTTCCTTTTTAAAGCAGAGAAGGTTAATGGAGAGACATAACAGAAGTGTTCAAAATGATGAGGGGTTTTGATAGAGCAAGTAGGGAGTGTCAATTCTGGAACGTGGATTGATAATCAAAGGTCATAGTTTTAAAATAATTGGCCAAAGGACTAGAGGGGAATTGATGAGAAATTCTCCATACAGAAGGTTTTTATGACCTGGAACGCATTGCCTCAAAGGGTGGCAGAAACCTTCAAAAGACAATAGAAATTTGCAGCATGGAAGGAGGCCATTTCGGCCCATTTTGTTCACACTGGCCGACAAAGAGCTATCCAGCCTAATTCTACTTTCCAGCTCTTGGTCTGTAGCCCTAGGTTACAGACCAAGAGCTGTGGGTTATGACACATCAAGTGCACATCCAAGTACTTTTTAAATGTGGTGTTTCTGCCTCTACCACCCTTTCAGGCAGTGAGTTCCATACACCCACAACCCTCTGAATGCAAACATTTCCCCTCATTTCCACTAGAAACCTCCGACCAATTACTTTAAATCTATGCCCCCTGCTTGTTGATGCCTCTGCTAAGGGAACTAGGTCCTTCCTATCCACTCTATCTAGGCTCCTCATAATTGTTTCAGTGACTGCTGGCAACGAATCAGAAGCTTCCGGAAGCTGCGCAGAAGCATTCTACACATAAATGGTAATTTTCATAAACCGATAGAGATACCAATTCAAGTTTCAATTTATGTTATATTTTCGACTCAGTTCGGCACCGCGTCCATGTTAACTTTCTCCCTCGGCTCAGTTTGGCAGTAGCAATCTCTTTCCCCGCCCGCCCGCCCCCTCCCCTCTTTGCCTCCACCCCTCCTTTCCCTGCCCCCACCCCTCCTTTCCCCGCCCCCTCCCCTCCTTTCTCCGCCCCCTCCCCTCCTTTCTCCGCCCCCTCCCCTCCTTTCCCTGCCCCCTCCCCTCCCCATCTATCTCCGCCCCCTCCCATCCCTGCCCCTCCCCGCCCCCTCCTTTCTCTCTCACCAAATCGGTGGGAAGTCTGGTGAGAACATCCAAAAGCCACTGGAAATGTGGATGTGCAACTATGATATTTCGTTGAAAGCCATCCTCATTTTATACACCTCAATTAAATCTCCCCTCAGCCTCCTCAGTTCCAAAGAGAACAAACCCAGCCCATCCAATCTTTCCTCATCGCTAAAATTTTCCAGTCCTGGCAACATCCTCGTAAATCTCCTCTGTACCCTCTCTAGTGCAATCACCTCTTTCCTGTAAATGCAGTGACCAGAACTGCACGCAGTACTCTAGCTGTGGCCTGACTAGTGTTTTATAAATAACCTCCCTGCTCTTGTATTCTATGCCTCGGCTAATAAAGAAAATTATTCCGCATGCCTTCTTAACCCCTTATCTATCTATCCTGCTACCTTCAGGGATCTGTGGACATGCACTCTAAGGTCCCTCTGTTCCTCTACAGTTGTCAGGGTCCTATCATTTAATGTGTATTCCCTTGCCTTGTTAGCCCTCCCCAAATGCAATTCCATTTGCCACTGTTCTGCCCACCTGACCAGTACATTGGTATCTTCCTGCAGTCCACAGCTTTCTTCCCCACTATCAACCACACGGACAATTGTTGTATCATCTGCAAACTTCTTAACCATACCCCCTACACTGGAGTCTAAATCATTGATAGATACCACAAAAAGCAAGGCACCGAGTACTTAGCCCTGCGGAACCCCACCGGAACCAGCCTTCCCGTCACAAAAACATCCGGCACTCAGAGTTGTCAGGGTCTGGAATGCTCGGCCTGAAAAGATGGTGGAAGCTGATTCCATCAATAATTTGAAAAGGGAGTTGGACAGGTACTGGAGGTTGAGGAACTGACAGGGTTACAGACTAAAAGCAGGGGTGTGGGACTGAGCACAACTGTTGTTTCAAAGAGCCAGCACAGGCCCAACGGCCTGAATGGCCTCCTTCTGTGCTGTCAGGTTCTATGATTTGTTGAAAGTGTGCACATTGTAAAAAGCTTCATAAGGTTCAGGCTGCGTGTCACAGGCAGCCAGCATTAAGAAGTCGTGTTTTGTGTTGAGCATCCTCTTGCTTCTGAACAATTAGTAAACTGATTGCAGCAAGAATAATGCTGAACTCTATCCTCTCAACAGTTTATGCTGCAGATTAGCACAAGTGTGAAATGTACAGGGAGTCTGAAAGTGGCAATGATTACTAGAACGGTTACCACCGGCGTTCGACACAACATGAAGCCCTTACTTGTATCAGACACTGGAGGGGCCGCCCAGCGTAGCGGATGCTCCTTTTCCAGTCTTTGCTACTAGCTCGGCCTGCCATCCCTTCAAACTCCGTGGGAGTGAACCAGTTCTCTCCATGTTTAATGCAACGCCCCCGGCCTCCTGGAAATAAGACCACAGGTCATTCTTACTCTCATTGGACCCCACACATCCAGCACATAGATTATAGCTAAAGCTTGAAGGCAAAGGAGTTCAGTGCAAACACCCCTTTCCATGTAACAAACCCGAGTACAGATCTCTGACCTTGTGGAAGATGCACTCAGCACAACAACCTGCGTTTAACATAACAGAATGCTCCCAGCCTTTCACAGCTGGGAGTCACAACCCAGCACAGAGGAATGAGCAGAAGTCGTCGCAGAGGTAAGATTTCAAAAAGAACCTAAGATCATAGAAATAGGAGCAGGAGTCGGCTATTTGGCCCCTCGAGCCTGCTCCTCCATTCAATAAGATCATGACTGATCTGATCATGGACTCAGCTCCACTTCCCTGCCCACTCCCCATAACCCTTTATTCCCTTATCGCTCAAAAATCTGTCTATCTCCGCCTTAAATATATTCAATGACCCAGCCTCCACAGCTCCGTGGGGCAGAGAACTCCACAGATTTACAACCCTCAGAGAAGAAATTCCTCCTCATCTCAGTTTTAAATGGGCGGCCCCTTATTCTTAAACTATGCCCCCCTTGTTCTATATTCCCCCACAAGGGGAAACATCCTCTCTGCATCTACCTTGTCAAGCCCCCTCAGTATCTTATACGTTTCAATAAGATCACCGCTCATTCTTTTAAACTCCAATGAGTATAGGCCCAACCTGCTCAACCTTTCTTCATAAGTCAACCCCCTCATCTCCAGAATCAACCTAATGAACCTTCTCTGAACAGCCTCTAATGCAAGTCTATCCCTCCTTAAATACGGAGACCAAAACTGTACGCAGTACTCCAGGTGTGGCCTCACCAATACCCTGTACAGTTGTAGCAGGATTTCTCAGCTTTTATACTCTATCCCCCTTGCAATAAAGGCCAACATTCCATTTGCCTTCCTGATTACTTGCTGTACCATCATATTAACTTTTTGTGTTTCATGCACAAGGACCCCCAGGTCCCTCTGTACTGGAGCATTTTGTAATTTCTCTCCATTTAAATAATAATTTGCTTTTTTTATTTTTCCTGCCAAAGTGGATAACCTCATACTTTCCACATTATAATCCATCTGCCAAATGTTTGCCGACTCACTTAACCTGTCTATATCCCTTTGCAGATTTTTTATGTCCTCCTCACAATTTGCTTTCCCACCCATCTTTGTATCATCAGAAAACTTGGCTACATTATACTCAGTCCCTTCATCCAAGTCATTAATATAGATTGTAAATAGTTGAGGCCCCAGCACCGCTCCCTGTGGCACCCCACTAGTTACCGTTTGCCAACTGGAAATTGACCTATTTATCTGTTTTCTGTTAGTTAGCCAATCCTCTACCCATGCTAATATATTGCCACCAACCCCTTGAACTTTTATCTTGTGCAGTAACCTTTTATGTGGCACCTTGTCAAATGCCTTCTGGAAATCCAAATACACCACATCCACTGGATCCCCCTTATCCATCCTGCTTGTTACATCCTCAAAGAACTCCAGCAAATTTGTCAAACATGATTTCTCTTTCACAATACCATGTTAACTCTGCTTGACTATATTATGCTTTTCCAAATGTCCTGCTACTGCTTCCTTAATAATGGACTCCAGCATTTTCCCAGTGACAGATGTTAGGCTAACTGGTCTATAGTTTCCTGCTTTCTGTCTACCTCTTTGTTTTAAATAAGGACGTTACATTTCCAATTCACTGGGACTTCCCCAGAATCCAGGGAATTTTGGTAGATTACAATCAATGCATCCACTATCTCTGCAGCCACTTCTTTTAAGATCCAAGGATGCAAGGCCTCAGGTCCAGGGACTTGTCCGCCTTTAGTCCCATTATTTTACTGAGTGCTTTTTCTTTAGTGATAGTGATTGTTTTTAGTTTCCCCCTCCCTATAGCCCCTTGATTATCTATTATTGGGATGTTTTTAGTGCCTTCTGCCATGAAGACCGATACAAAATATTTGTTCAAAGTCTCTGCCATTTCCCTGTTTCCCATTATTAATTCCCCAGTCTCATCCTCTAAGGGACCAACGTTTATTTTAGCTACCCTCTTCCTTTTTATATACCTGTAGAAGCTCTTATTATGTTTTTATATTTCTTGCCAGTTTACTCTCATAATCTATCTTCCCTCTCTTTTTTTTTTAAGTTTACCTTTGCTGTTTTTTTAAAATTTCCCAATCCTCTGGCCTCCCGCTAATCTTGGCCACTTTGTATGCCAGTGTTTTCAATTTGCTACCATCCTTTACTTCCTTAGTTAGCCACAGATGGTTCTCACTTTTCTTAAAGTCTTTCCTTCTCACTGGAATATATTTTGTTGAGAGTTATGAAATATCTCCTTAAATGTCTGCCACTGCTTATCAACCGTCTTCCACTTTAATCTATTTTTCCAGTCCACTTTAACCAACTCTGCTTTCATACCTTTGTAATCGCCTTTATTTAGAATCAAGATACTGGTTTGATATCTGACTTTCTCACCCTTCAACTGAATTTGAAATTCAACCAAGTTATGATCACTCTTTCCTGGAGGATCCTTTACTAGGAGATAATTTATTAATCCTGTCTCATTACACAGTACCAGATCTAAGATAGCCTGTTCCCTGGTTGGTTCCGCAATATACTGTTCAAGGAAACCATCCCGGATACACTCTATGAACTCTTCCTCAAAGCTACCTTGGCCAATTTGATTTGTCCAATCAATATGAAGATTAAAATCATCCATGATTATTGCCGTACCTTTCTTACAAACCTCCATTATTTCTTGATTTATACTCCGTCCAACAGTGTAGCTACTGTTAGGGGGCCTATAGATTCCGCCCACCAGTGACTTCTTCCCCTTAGCATTTTTTTATCTCCACCCAAACTGATTCTACATCTTGATCTTCTGAGCCAATATCACTTCTCACTACTGCACTGATTTCATCCTTTATTAACAGAGCTACCCCACCTCCTTTTCCTTTCTGTCTATCCTTCCGA
This sequence comes from Pristiophorus japonicus, assembly GCF_044704955.1. Taxonomy (NCBI): domain Eukaryota; kingdom Metazoa; phylum Chordata; class Chondrichthyes; family Pristiophoridae; genus Pristiophorus; species Pristiophorus japonicus. Next base: position 26,452 of record NW_027251023.1, read on the forward strand.
ATTGTCAAACACCCCTGAATATTCAGTTCCCAGCCTTGGTCACCTTGCAACCATGTTTCTGTAACGGCTATCAGATCATACCCATTTATATCTATTTGTGCCATCAATTCATCTATCTTGTTACGAATGCTGCGTGCATTCAGATAAAGAGCTTTTAATTTGCTTTTTTTGCCATTTTTCGCTGCTTTGATCCCACTTTCTGATACACTCTTATTTTTATACATTTTGTCCCTTTCAGGTACACTCCGGTCATCATTTCCTCCACCGCTACCCTGCTCTTTTGCCTTCTCCTTGCTCTTTGACTTTTGAAAACTTCCGCTCATCTGAACCCTCCCCCCCACTATTTAGTTTAAAGCCCTCTCTACAGCCCTAGTTATTCGATTCGCCAGGACACCAACCTGGTTCAAGTGAAGCCTGTCCCAACGGAATAGCTCCCTCTTACCCCAGTATTAGTGCCAGTGCTCCATGAATCGAAACCCATTTCTCCCACACCAGTCTTTGAGTCACGTGTTCATCTCTCTGATCTTATTTACCCTATGCAAATTTGCTCATGGCTCAGGTAGCAATCTAGAGATTATTATCTTTGTGGTGCTGCCTTTTAATTTAGCCTGTAGCTGCTTATAATCCGTCAGCAGAACCTCTTTCTTTGTTCTACCTATTGGTACCTACATGGATCACGACAACTGGATCTTTCCCCTCCAACTCCAAGTTCCTCTCCAGTCCAGAGGAGATGTCCTTAATCCTGACAGGACTCATGCTCTCGGCTGCAGAGAGCAGTATCTATCCCCCTAACTACACTGTCCCCTACCACTACAACATTTCTTTTTACTTCCCCCACTTGAATGGCCTCCTGTACCACGGTGCTGTGGTCAGTTTGCTCACCCTTCCTGTAGTCCCTGCCCTCGTCCAAACAGGGAGCAAGAATCTCGTACCTGTTGGATAAGTGCAAGGGCCGAAGCTCCTCCATGCTACATCCTGGGTCCCCATACCTTCCTCACTTGTAGTCCCACCTTGCTGTCCCTGACCACGGACCAAATTTGAATTAATTAATCTAAGGGGTGTGACTGCCTCCTGGAACACAGCATCCAGATAACTCTCCCCCTCCGTGATGTGTTGCAGTATCCGCAGCTCGGACCCCAGCTCATCAACATGGAGCCGAAGTTGCTCGAGCTGCGGACACTTGCTGCAGATGTGGTCACTGTGGACCTCAATGGGGTCAATCAGCTCCCACATGTTGCAGCAGAAAGGATGCAGCCACCTCAGCCTTAGGGCACCTACCATTTCAGGTTCTCCCTTGTAACACAAGGAAGTTATGCTAACCCCTTATATATCACTGGTGTGGCCTCAGCTGGAGTAGTGTGTTCAAATCTGGGCCCCACACTTTAGGAAGGATGTCAAGGCCTTGGAGAGGGGGCAGAGAAAATTTACTAGAATGTTTCCAGGGATGAGGGACTTCAGTTCCGTGGAGAGACTGGAGAAGCTGGAGTTGTTCTCCGTAAAGCAGGGAAAGTTAAGGGGAGATTTAACAGAGATGGTCAAAATCAGGAGGGGGTTTTGATGGAGTAAATGAGGAGAAACTGTTTCCAGTGGCAGGAGGGTCGGTAACCAGAGGGCACAGATTTAAGGTGATCGGCAAAAGAACAAGAGGGGAGAGGAGAAGAATTTTTTTCGCAGCGAGTTGTTGTGATCTGGAACCCACTGCCTGAAAGGATGGTATGAGCAGATTCAATAGTAACTTTCAAAAGGGGAATTGGATAAATACTTGAAACGGAAAAATTTGCAGGGCTGTGGGGAATGAGCGAGAGGGTGGAGTCCCATGACACACCAATAATGGAGTTGTTGGCCATTCACAGAAAACAATCTCTATCAACGAGTCTACAACAGACCCAGACACGAGGTGAGGAATCCCCAAGGAGGAGTGAATTTTCTTACCAGAACCCAGCTTGTTCTTGTACAAAATCCCACTTGTATTCCGGCATCTGACTGGCAGCTCGTTCTCATATACAGAAGGATCCCAGTTGTATTTCGTTCCATCTTTGTCAGGGCCTGGTGTCAGAGGAGTCGAAGGAGTCTGTGGACCTGGTGTAAAACAGGCAGAAAGAATGTTCAACATTAAAAGATCCCTCATCTTCAATTATTCAAAAATTGCCTCTTTGCAGAAAAGGGGTGGGGCAGTGATCATAAGGACATAAGAAATAGGAGGAGTAGATCATTCAGCCCCTCGAGTCTGCTCTGCCATTCAATTAGATCATGGCTGATCTTCTACCTCAACTCCACTTTCTTGCCCAAACTCCATATCCCTGGATTTCCTTAATATCCAAAAATCTATTGATCTCTGTCTTGAATATCATCATCATCATCATAGGCAGTCTCTCGGAATCGAGGAAGACTTGCTTCCACTGTAAAAGTGAGTTTTCAGGTGACTGAACAGTCCAATACAGGAATTACAATCTCTGTCACAGGTGGGGCAGACAGTGGTTGAAGGAAAGGGTGGGTGGGGAGCCTGGTTTGCCGCAGTCTGCGCTTGTTTTCTGCATGCTCTCGGTGACGAGACTCGAGATGCTCAGCGCCCTCCCAGATGCTCTTCCTCCACTTAGGGCGGTCTTTGACCAGGGACACCCAGGTGTCGGTGGGGATGTTGCACTTTATCAAGGAGGCTTTGAGGGTGTCCTTGAAACGTTTCCTCTGCCCACCTGGGGCTCACTTGCCATGTCAGAGCTCCGAGTAGAGCTCAACGACTGAGCCTTCACAGCCCACTGGGGTAGAGAATTCCAAAGATTCACCACCCTCTGAGTAAAGAACTTTCTCCTCGTCTCAGTCCTGAATGGCCGACCCCTTATTTTGAGACTGAGACTCCTGGTTCTTGACTCCACAGCCAGGAGAAACTTCCTCCCTGCATCTACCCTGTCAAGCCCTGTAAGAATTTTGTATGGTTCAATTAAATTCTAAAGAATATACGCCTAGTTTACTCAATCTCTCCTCATAGGACAATCCCCCCAAGAAAGAGTCTGGTTAACCTTCATTGCACATCCTCTATGGCAAGTATATCCTTCCTTGGGTAAGGAGACCAAAACTGCACACAATACTCCAGGTGAAGTCTCACCAGGGCCCTATATAATTGCAGTAAGACATCTTTACTCTTAAACTCAAATCCTCTTGTAATAAAGGCCAACTTACCATTTGCTTTCCTAATTGCTTGCTGTAGCTGCATGTTAGCTTTCATTGATTCGTGTACAAGGACACCCAGGTCCTTCTGAACATCAACATTTCTCAATCTATCACCATTTAAAAAATACTTTGCTTTTCTATTTTTCCTACCAAAATGGATAACTTCACATTTCTCCACATTATATTCCTTTTGCCATATGCTTGCCCACTCACTTAGTCTGTCTATATCCCCTTGAAGTCTCTTTGCATCCTCCTCACAACCTACATTCCCTCCTAGCTTTGTATCACCAGAAAATTTGGATATTTTACATTTGGTCCCTTCATCCAAACCATTGATACAGATTGTGAGTATCCGGGGTCCAAGCACCGATCCTTGCGGTATCCCACTAATTACAGCCTGCCAACCTGAAAATGGCCCATTTATTCCTACTCTCTGTTTTCTGTCTGTTAACCAATCCTCAATCCATGCTAGTATAATACCCCTAATCCCATGAGCCCTCATTTTGTTTAATAACCTCTTGTGTGGCACCTTATCGAATGCCTTCTGAAAATCCAAATACACCACATCCACTGGTTCCTCCTCATCTATTCTGCTACTTACAACCTCAAAAAACTAACAGATTTGTCAAACATGATTTTTCTTTTATAAATCCGTGTTGACTCTGCCCAAACCTATTATTATTTTCTAAGTGTCCTGTTACCACATCTTTAATAATAAATTCTAGCATTTTTCCCACTACTGATGTCAGGCTAACTGGTTTGTAGTTCTCCATTTTCTCTCTCCCTCCTTTCTTAAATAGTGGGGTTACAATTGCTACCTTCCAATCCACGGGAACCATTCTAGAATCTATGGAATTTTGGAATTTGCTTGGGTCCACTGTGTCCTGCCAAGCTCATGGTCTACAGGGCTGTAGTAATACGCGCCCTCCTGTATAGCTCAGAAACATGGACCATGTACAGTAGACACCTCAAGTCGCTGGAGAAATACCACCAACGATGTCTCCGCAAGATCCTATAAATCCCCTGGGAGGACAGACACACCAACATTAGCATTCTCAACCAGGCCAACATCCCCAGCATCGAAGCACTGACCACACTTGATCAGCTCCGCTGCAGGCCACATAGTTCGCATGCCAGATACGAGACTCCCAAAGCAAGCGCTCTACTAGGAACTCCTTCACGGCAAACGAGCCAAAGGTGGACAGTGGAAACATTACAAGGACACCCTCAAAGCCTCCCTGATAAAGTGCAACATCCCCACTAACACCTGGGAGTCCCTGGCCAAAGCTCTAAGTGGAGGAAGCGCATCCGGAGGGCACTGAGCACCTTGAGTCTCGTCGCCGAGAGCATGCAGAAATCAAGCAGAAGGAGCGTGCGGCAAACCTGTCCCACTCACGCCTTCCCTCAACGGCTATCTGCCTCACCTGTGGCAGCCACCCAAGAACTCATGCTAAGAGTGGAAGCAATTCTTCCTTGATTCCGCAGGACTGCCTATGATGATGATGAATAATAGATCCTAGCATTTTCCCTACTACTGATGTCAGGATAACTGGTCTGTAGTTCTCCGTTTTCTCTCTCCCTCCTTTTTTAAATAGTGGGGTTACATTTGCTACCTTCCAATCCGTGGGAACCATTCTAGAATGTATGGAATTTGGGAATTTGCTTGGGTCTGCTGTGTCCTGGGTCTGCTGTGTCCTGGGCCTTCTCCTCCCGCCTTCTTTATGTTGCTGCCGCCGCTCCTGCTCAGGTCCACTGTAAATTGTCAACTCGACAATTCAGAGCCTTTCTGTTCTAGGGGGAAGGAAACCCTGAGGGGGGGGGGGGGGGGGGAGGGGGTAACCAGCTCTCATCCAGAATTCTTAGGAACGAGTCAGTTTGTGTAGATCATAGAATGCTAGAAAGTACAGCACAGGCTGCCATTCAGCCCATCATGCTGTGCCTGCACTAACTCCACATCAAAGCTACCTACTTTAATCCCTGTCACTATTTTATGAGTTTATCTAATTCCCTTTTGAACAGTGACTGACTCAGTAGAAGTGATGACAGAACTCACTCACACAGCTGGACGCACTGTTCCCATTTACATTGCTTGCTTCGAGCTCCAAGTGGCAGACAGTAAGCAAAATCAGAAAGAAAAATTTGCATTTTTATAGTGCCTTTCATGACCTCAGGACGTCCCAAAGCACTTTACAGCCAATGAAAGGCCTTTTGTAGTGCAGTCAGTGTCGTAGTGTAGGGAAACACGGCAGCCAATTTGCACACGGCAAGATCCCACAAACAGCAATGCGATAATGACCAGATAATCTGATTTTATTTTAAGTGGTATTGGTTGAAGAATGCAGTGCTCGTGTGAAGCCAAGCCCCGCGTCTGACACGTGAACACCCTTCCCTTGTAATAAAATTGATTAAAGATCTCTGACCTTGTGGCAAGGTATTCCATATTCTAACTCTCGGTGTATGAAAGAATTCCTTCTTGTCTTGTACTAACCTTGACTTCATGCCCTTGATACTGAGTCACCGACCAATGGAAATAACCTTTCACTATTTAACGTCCCAAACCCTTCCTCACTTCCAACAAATCCCCCTCTAATCTCCTCTGCTCAAGCTCGAGGTTTCTGAGCTTACCATCACGGTTTTCGTCCCTCTTTGCTATAACACAAGAATTCTGAGCAGATGTCAGCCACACAGTTCCTCCTCCGCCATTCAATAAGATCACAGCTGATCTTCTACCTCAACTCCACTTTCCCGCCCCATCCCCATATCCCTGGATTCCCTTAATGCTAGTCAATCTACGTCACACCTTCACATGACCCTTTCTAGAACAGACGCCCAAGGATGCACGCAGTACTCCAACTGTGGCCTAACCAATGTCTTGTACAGATTCATCATCTTATCCTCATCCTTGTATTAAGTGGCGTGATGAATCCGTTATAAAACGGAGAGGGGGAAGCGCTGATGGCAGGCTTAGAGTTGAGGTGCAAGAGGAGAGGAATGTTTAGAAGTACAGCTACCACAGAAATATTTACAGATGAGAATCGGTGGATTCAAAACTAATGTATGTTTTCAAATAAAGACTCGCTGTCAGACATCCGTGTTTTCAAATCCCTCCATGGCCCCTCCCTATCTATCTCTGGAACCTCCCCCAGCCCTACAACAGACCGAGATCTCCACGCTTGTCCAATTCTGTCCTCTTGAGCATACCCAATTTCCATCGCTCCACCATTGGTGGCCGTGTCTTCAGCTGCCTAGATCCTAAGCTCTGGAATTCCCTCCCTAAACCTCTCCACTGCCTCTCTCCTCCTTTAAACCTTCTTAAAACCTACCTCTTTAACCAAGTTTTTGGCCACCTGCCTTAATATCTTATGTGGCTCGATGTCAAATTTTGTTTGATAATCGCTCCTGTGAAGCGCCGTGGGACATTTTATTACATTAAAGGTGCTATAGAAATACAAATTGTTGTTGTCATGAAGGGGTCTAGGATACGGAGCCAGTGGTGCTAGCTCAGGTGATCGCAAGGAGGGGCGGCTGAAATTTGAGTTGTTTAGCTAGACAGAAACTGACTGGTGCTTTAGCCTGTAGGGGTGGAATGACTGGAGAATCAATCAGAACTAGCCTTCGTAGCAAAGCAGTCAAGCTCATTCAACCCCCCCACCGCCTCCCCAGATAGCTCTCCTTCCACTGGTTCCAAACCCCGCCAGATAGCTCTCCTTCCGCTGGTTCCAACCCCCTCCCCCCACCCCACCCCCACCCCCAGATAGCTCTCCTTCCGCTGGTTCCAACCTCCCCTCTCCCCGCCCCCCCCAGATAGCTCTCCTTCCACTGGTTCCAAACCCCCCCCCCACCCAGATAGCTCTCCTTCCGCTGGTTCCAATCCCCTGCCCCCCCTCCCCCTCCCAAATAGCTCTCCTTCCACTGGTTCCAATCCCCTGCCCCCCCCCCCCCCCCCCGCCCAGATAGCTCTCCTTCCACTGGTACGAACCTTCCCCCTTCCCCCCCCCCCCACCCCCAGATAGCTCTCCTTGCACTGGCTCCAACCTCCCCACCCCCCCAGAAAGCTCGCCTTGCGCTGGCTGCAATGAACAGTGGGCAGTACCTGGAGTTATAGGTGCACTGGGTGTTTTCAATCCGGTCGTTTCCACAATGCTTCCATCCGTGTGAACCACTATCAGCGTTGCTTTGTCGGTGGGGAGTCCGTCTCCAATCTGAAGTGTGGTTCTTCCTGACTGAGAAAGATTAAAATAAACAGCATCTGAATCTCAAACTGTGAGACCGCCCACAGAAAGTCAGGACCACAATCACAAGCAGCAAACTGTCTGAATCAAAAGTCAAGTGCTCAAAACTGGAAATGAAGGAAAAGTTCTGGGATACACATCAGGCCAGTTGACACCTAAAAGGGAAAAGATGGGCTCGCAGTGCCATAGTGCTCAGAAGAGTATTATTCAAAATGCAAAACTCTCTTTCCGCTGCTTAATAACTTGGCATTAACTTCACACAATATTCACACAATCCAGACTTGTGGAACTTCACTCATCTGGACTGGCAATGGCTATACTGTGGTTTCAAAATGGGCCCTGCATGAATGCATCGGAACAGGAGGAGGCCATTCAGCCCCACGAGCCTGTTCCGCCATTCAGTGAGATCATGACTGATCTGTGACCTAACTCCATATACAGCTCGCTGCGTAAATATTCTGTTCATGTCACAAAACCAGGAAGATGACATTCAGCCCCTTGAGCCTGTTCCGCCATTCAATGAGATCATGGCTGATCTGCGACCTAACTCCATATACCAGCCTTTACCCCATATCCCTCAATACCTTTGGTTAACAGAAAGCTATCAATCTCCAATTTTAAATTAACAATTGATCTAGAATCAATTGCTGTTTGCGGAAGAGAGTTCCAAACTTCTACGACCCTTTGCTAATTTCACTCCTGAAAGGCCTGGCTCTAATAATGCACCTCACGCCTCATGAACAGGTTTCACAATCCGAGTCTCTCTTCCTGCTCTTAAAGGTCTCTGCTAGTGTTTCCCTGACAGCCACAGCTCTGTTTAAATGGCTCCTTTCTCCTCCTTGTCCCATCCTTCCAGTGAGTTCCTGTTGCTTGTGTGAGGTAGAGGGTGTGAAAGGCAGAAAGAGAAATAGACAGAGGAGGAAGAAACAGAAAAGTAGGTAGAGAAAGAACAAAGATACCACGTCCGACACATGGGCAATGCTGGGAAAGTGAGCCACAAAATAGAAGCATTAATTGTAAATTTATACCCAGAAGTGATGAACCATGATCATATTGAATGGTGGTGCAGGCTCAAAGGGTCGAATGGCCTACTCCTGCACCTACTTTCTATGTTTCTATGAACCCAGAAAAAGTATCAGCGTTTCCTCACACCGACTGGAATGCCTACATATTACTGCCGCGATCATAGAATCATAGAAATTTACAGCACGAAGGTCATTCGGCCCATCGTGTCCGTGCCAGCCGACCGACAAAGAGCTATCCAGCCTAATCCCACTTTCCAGCTCTTGGTCCGTAGCCCTGCAGATTACGGCACTTCAAGTACAAATCCAAGTACTTTTTAAATGTGGTGAGGGTTTCTGCCTCCACCACCCTTTCAGGCAATGAGTTCCAGACCCCCAAATCCCCTCAAATTTTTTCTCAAATCCCCTCTAAACCTCCTAACAATTACTTTAAATCTATGCCCCCTGGTTGCTGACCACTGGGTTAAGGGAAATAGGTCCTTCCTATCTACTCTATCTAGGCTCCTGATAATTTTATATACCTCAATAAGGTTTCCCCTCAGCCTCCTCTGTTCCAAAGAAAACAAACCCAGCCTATCCAATCTTTCCTCATAGCTAAGATTCTCCAGTCCAGGCAACATCCTGGTAAATCTCTTCTGTACCCTCTCTCGTGCAATCACATCTTTCCTGTAATGTAGTACTCCAGCTATGGCCTAACTAATGTTTTATGCAGTTCAAGCATAACACCCCTGCTCTTGTATTCTATGCCTCGGCTAATAAAGGCAAGTATTCCGTATGCCTTCTTAACCACCTTATCTACCTGGACTGCTATATCTTCAGGGATCTATGGACTTGCACTCCAAGGTCCCTTTGTTCCTCTACACTTACCATTTATTGTGTATTCCTTTGCCTTGTTGGCCCTCCCCAAATGCATTACCTCACACTTCTATGGATTGAATGCCGTTTGCCACTATTCTGCCAACCTGACCAGTTCATTGATATCTTCCTGCAGTCTACAGCTTTCTTCTTCATTATCAACCGCACATTATTAATCACAGCGATATCGGTGAGTGATCAATATTGTGGGACATTCCTGTCCATTGTTTTAACACAGGCACTACTTCATTTATTGTAAAGGGGTAAGCACCTCCAGCGAACAGTGGAGAGGAGAATGATAGACTGAACAGTGGAGAGGAGAATGATAGACTGAACAGTGAGGTGGAGAGTGATAGACTGAACAGTGAGGGGGAGAGTGATACACTGAACAGTGAGGGGGAGAGTGATACACTGAACAGTGAGGGGGAGAGTGATAGACTGAACAGTGATCACAGTACCTCGAAGCGAGGATGACTTGCTTCCACGCCAAAAAAGGATGAGTTCACAGGTGTTTCAATGAAGGACCTAATATTCCAGGTCCTGAACTGCATATTGAAGGGTGGAAGATGCCTGTGCGTGGAATTTTTTAATGTGGGGTGGCCGTTGCACACCAGCCACCACACGGGTTTGACAAAGCTAGGTTTTGGTCCAGTGGCAAGGGTTATTCAAGACGACTGGAGAGCTGCTCTGCTGCATGGACCTAGTGCGCACACATATCGTAGTGTGGGCTGACCCGTGCTGCCCCTGGGACCTCGCCACTTCTGGGCCCTGATCACGTCCCTCTACAATCTCTCGCCGCTCCTGCTGTACCTGCCCACGCTCCAATCACCGACCTGGACCTTGATGATGTCCCTCTTTGCTGCCGTCGCCTTCCTGCACCAGCTCGCGCTGTACCTTGCAGAGGTATGCTGCCATGCTGCCCATGGCCGCCGCTCCTTTTATGGTCCCAACCTGCCGCTGATGGGCCATAAAAGGAGCAGCGACCATGGGCAGCATGGCGGCCCCTACCTGTGACAAGGTAAACACAATTATTGACAAACACAAGATTTGGGATATAAAACCAGTCAGGGGGTAGAGTGTGAAAGGCGTCATTAAAATTTCCATGGATGCCAGAAGATATCAGAAACCTGCCCAGTGTCAGCTGTGGCCCAGTGAGAAGAGTGATAGACTGAACAGTGAGGAGGAGAGTGATAGACTTCAGGAAGACATAGACAGGTTGGTGGAATGGGCGGACACGTGGCAGATGAAGTTTAACACAGGAAAGTGCGAAGTGATACATTTTGGTAGGAAGAACGAGGAGAGACAATATAAACTAAAGGGTACAATCCTAAAGGGGTTGCAGGAACAGGGAGACCTGGGGGTATACGTGCACAAATCGCTGAAGATGGCAGAGCAGCTTGAGAAAGTGGTTAAAAAAGCTGATGGGATCCTGGGCTTCATAGAGAGAGGCATAGAGTACAAAAGCAAGGAAGTTATGATGAACCTGTATAAAACACTGGTTCGGCCCCAACTGGTGTATTGTGTCCAATTCTGGGCACCACACTTTAGGAAGGATGTGAAGGCCTTAGAGAGGGTGCAGAGGAGATTTACAAGAATAATTTCAGGGATGAAGAATAGACTGGAGAAGCTGAGGTTGTTCTCCTTGGAGCAGAGATTGAGAGATTTGTTAGAGATGTTCAAAATCATGTGGGTCTAGACAGAAAGAAATGTTCCCATTGGCAGAAGGGTCAAGAACCAGAGGACACAGATTTAAGGTGATTATCGGAAGAACCAAAGAAAAACTTCGTTACGCAGCGAGTATTTAGGATCTGGAATGCACTGCCTGAAAGGGTGGTGGAGGCAGACTCAATCTTGGCTTTCAATAGGGAATTGGATAAGTACCTGAAGGAAAAACATTTCAGGGCTATGGAGAAAGGGACTAGCCGAAGTGCTCTTTCAGAGAGCTGGCACAGGCTCAACGGACCAAATTTCCTCTTTCTGTGCTGTGACCATTCTGTGATTGTATATCAGAGGACTGCCATCTAAAGGTGAAAATCCTTCACACACCTACTTCTACACCATAATTATGTAATTTCTACACTGTAACTTCTACACAATTATGCAATCCCATCTAGTTGCTATGGTTTAATCGGAACATAATTTTCAGATCGTAATCTAGACTGTAATCCAATCTAGTTTCTTGGCTATGTGCAATTTCTAGGACATAATCCAGATGTAATTCTAGACTGTAACCTCCATGTAAATTATAAGCTGTAACCCCTGCATAATTTCTGGACTGTAATTTTATGCAATTTCTAGGATGTAATGTCTAATCCCAACATCTAAATGTGGTTTCTAGAAAAAGTGAGAATGAGGGAGAGGACAGGAATCCAGCAGTCCTGAGCGGACAGGCTGCTGATGAGAATATTGATGTTTCACAGCCAGCTGTCTGGGTTGAAAAGCTGGACACTGATGCCCTCTAATGGTGATTTACTGCAATACACTGGAACAATCGACCAATGCCAGTGGCAGCATCAGGCGCTCCTGAATCAGAACAAAGCTCCCTTTACTTGCCCCGAGGGCACCCTATCTGCAGCAGGGACAATTCTCCCTGGTCCCACCTCAGGAGCCCCTGTTGCCTCTCCGACATTTCCTAGTTGAGAGATTTTTAGTCATCTGCCATAAACCATAGAATTTTACAGCACACAAGGCCATTCCACCCATCATGCCCATGCTGGCTCTCTCTGTCATTGCCCTGTACTTGTTGAAATTTTTATTTTTCAAATATTGATCCAACTACCTTTGAACAGCTGTTCTGGATTCTGCTTCCCCCCCAGTTTCTGGCCAGACATTCCAGGTCCCAACAACCCTTTGAGTAAAATAAAAAGTTCTCCCTTTGCTCTTTTCGTGATGATCTTAAATTGATGCAATTTGTTACTTTTTTAGTTATTTATTCTTAGGATGTGGGCGTCACTGGCAAGACCAGCATTTATTGCCAATCAATACTTGCCCTGAGAAGGGAACGATACAAATTTTTCCTTTTCAAGTATTTATCAGATTCCCTTTTGAAAGTTATTATTGAATCTGCTCCCACCGCCTTTTCAGACAGCGTATTCCCGATCACAACAACTCGCTGGGTAAAAAGGTTCTCCTCATCTCCCCCTCTGGTTCTTTTGCCAATCACCTTCGATCTGTGTCCTCTGGTTACCGACCCTCCTGCCACTGGAAACAGATTTTTCGCCATCTACTCTTTCAAAACCCTTCATGATTTTGAATACCTCTATTAAACCTCCTCTTAATTTTCCCTGCTCTAAGGAGAACAAACTATCTTGTCTCTCGAGGCAAGAACTTGCATTTCTATGGTGTCTTTCAAAATATCGCAAAGTATTACATAGCCAGTGAAGCATTTTTTGAAGTGTAGTCACTCTGTAATGTAGTAAACACGATTTGCGCACAAGGTCCCACAAACAGCAATGACATAAATGAGCAGATAATCTATTCTAGAGATGTTAAATGATAAATGTTGGCCAGGACACCGGTACAGAGCTGGAGGGTTAAGGTACAGGGTTACAAATGACTTCACTGATGTAGGAAAGACACACTGGGGGTGGGAGGGAGGAATAGACACACTGGGGGGGGGGGGGGGGGGGGAGGGTGTATAGACACAGATGGGGGCGGGGGGGGAAATCAGAGGGAAGAGCGGGAACTCAGAGAAGACGGGTCACGTTCTTCCAACCCCCTGGTGCATGCAAGCTCGGAGCATGTGTAACAAGGGACGTCGTTGGGGTGGATGAAATCCAGAAGTCACAACACTGTCACTATTCACTTCATACCCAATCCGCACACAGTGCCCCATCTATTGGGGGGGGGGGGGGGGGATAAGGTCTTGCGCTGGGGTAAGGGACTTCGGCTGGAACTTGGTGGCTTTTGGGGAGATCTATCCTCTGTGGCTTCTGAAATCAAAATGGATCGAATTATAAATTGGCAAGTCACTCAGAACTTGGGCTGGGTGGTTTCAGTTACACATTCCAGAGGAACTTTAGGATGCGGCTTATCCTCCAAGGGGAGAACTGGGGCCTATTTCCCTTGGTGGAAGGGCCAATTATGAGGGGGCATAGTTTTAAGGTGATTGGTGGAATGTTCAGAGTGGATTTGAGGGGAAGCTTCTTCACGCAGAGGGTTGTGAGGATCTGGAATTCACTGCCTGGAAGTGTGGTGGATGCAGAAACCCTCACCACATTTAAAAGGTGCTTGGATGGGCACTTGAAGGGTCATAACCTGCAGAGTTACGGACCTATAGCTGGTAAGGGGATTAGACTGGATAAACTCTTGTTGGTTGGCGCAGATCATCATCATAGGCAGTCCCTTAGAATTGAGGAAGACTTGCTTCCACTCTTAAAATGAGTCCTTAGGTGGCTGAACAGTCCATTACGAGAGCCACAGACCCTGCCACAGGTGGGACAGATAGTCGTTGAGAGAAAGGGTGGGTAGGACAGGTTTGCCGCATGCTTTTTCCGCTGCCTGCGCTTGATTTCTGCATGCTCTCGGCGATGAGACTCGAGGTGCTCAGCGTCCTCCCGGATGCACTTCCTCCACTTAGGGTGATCTTTGGCCAGGGTCTCCCAGGTGTCAGTAGGGATGTTGCACTTTTTCAGGGAGGCTTTGAGGGTGTCCCTGTAACGTTTCCTCTGCCCACCTTTGGCTCGTTTGCCGTGAAGGAGTTCCAAGCAGAGCGCTTGCTTTGCGAGTTTTATATCTGGCACGCGAACGATGTGGCCTGCCCAGTGGAGCTGTCAAGTGTGGTCAGTGCTTCAATGCTGGGGATGTTGGCCTGGTCGAGGACGCTAATGTTGGTGCGTCTGTCCTCCCAGAGGATTTGTAGGATCTTGCGGAGGCATCGTTGGTGGTATTTCTCCAGCGACTTGAGGTGTCTACTGTACATGGTCCATATCTCTGAGCCATACAGGAGGGCGGGTATTACTACAGCCCTGTAGACCATGAGCTTGGTGGCAGTTTTGAGGGCCTGATCTTCAAACACTCTTTTCCTCAGGCGGCCGAAGGCTGCACTGGCGCACTGGAGGCGGTGTTGAATCTCGTCATCAATGTCTGCTCTTGTTGATAGGAGGCTCCCGAGGTATGGGAAATAGTCCACATTGCCCAGGGCCGCGCCGTGGATCTTGATGCCTGGGGGGCAGTGCTGTGCGGTGAGGACAGGCTGGTGGCGGACCTTTGTCTCACGGATGTTTAGCGTAAGGCCCATACTTTCGTACGCCTCAGTAAATATGTTGACTATGCCCTGGAGTTCAGTCTCTGTATGTGCGATGACGCAGGCGTCATCCGCGTACTGTAGCTAGATGACAGAGGTTGGGGTGGTCTTGGACTTGGCCTGGAGGCGACGAAGGTTAAACAGGTTCCCACTGGTTATGTAGTTTAGTTCCACTCCAGCAGGGAGCTTGTTGACTGTGAGGTGGAGCATGGCAGCGAGGAAGATTGAGAAGAGGGTTGGGATGATGACGCAGCCCTGTTTGACCCCGGTCCGGACGTGGATTGGGTCTGTCGTGAATTCGTTGGTAAGGATCACAGCCTGCATGTCGTCGTGGAGCAGGTGGAGAATGGTGATGAACTTTTGGGGGCATCCGAAATGGAGGAGAACGCTCCATAAACCCTCGCGGTTGACAGTGTCAAAGGCCTTTGTAAGGTCGAAGAAGGCCATGTATGAGGGCTGGTGCTGTTCCCTGCATTTTTCCTGCAGCTATCACACTGCAAAAATCATGTCCATTGTGCCCTGTAGGGGATGAAATCTGCACTGACTCTGGGAGGAGCTCCTCGGCCATGGGAAGAAGACGGTTGAGGAGGACTCTAGCGACGAATTTCCCAGTGGCTGATAACAGGGAGATTCCTCTGTCGTTGCTGCAGTCAGACTTGTCCCCTTTTTTAAAGATGGTCACGATCACTGCATCTCTGAAATCTCCCGGCATGCTCTCCTCCCTCCAGATGAGAGATGAGGTCATGTATTCGCGCCAGCAGTGCCTCTCCACCATACTTCAGTGCCTCAGAAGAGATTCCATCCGCTCCCGTAGCCTTGTTGTTCTTAAGCTATCTTATGGCTTTTTCTACCTCGTGCAGTGTTGGGGTTTTACTGAGGTGGTGGCGGGTAGCATGCTGCGGGATGGAGTCGAGAACACTCGAGTCAAAGGCAGAGTCTCGATTGAGGAGATCTTCAAAGTGCTCCTTCCAACGGGCCCTGAATGCCTCGGTGTCCTTGATGAGTGTGTCCCCGTTGTTGGCCAGCAGTGGGGTGGGGCCTTGGGTATTTGGACCGTTGGTGGCCTTGACTGCGATTAATTCCATTTGCCATTTTTCTGCCCAACTGACCAGTCCATCGATATCTTCCTGCAGTCTAGAGCTTTTCTCCTCACTGTCAACCACACGGCCAATTTTTATATCATCTGCAAACTTCTTTATCATGCTCCCTACATTTAAGTCTAAATTGTTAATATATACTGCAAAAAGCAAGGGACCGAGCACTGAGCCCTGTGGAACCCCACTGAAAACAGCCTTCCAGTCATAAAAACACCAGTCATTTCCCTTTGCTTCCTGCCACTGAGCCAATTTTGGATCCAATTTGCTACTCTCCCTTGGATCCCATGGGTTTTTACCATTTTAATCAGCCTGCCATGTGGGATCTTGTCAAAAGCCTTGCTAAAAACCATGTAGACTATATCAAACGCACTGCCCCTCATAACCTCCTCAAAAAATTCAATCAAGTTAGTCTGACACAACCTTCCCTTAACAAATCCATGCCGACTGTCCTTGATTAATCTGTGTCTTTCTAAATGAAGGTATACTATCCCTCAGACGTGATTCCAATAATTTGCCCACCACCAAGGTTAAACTAACTGGCCTGTTTTTACTCGGTTTATCCCTTCCTCCCTTTTTAAACAATGGAACAACATTAGCAGTCTCAACCGAAAGATGGCAGCTCCCAACATGCCCAGCACTCTCTCAGTACTGCCCCTCCGACAGTACGGCACTCCCTCAGTACAGCCCCTCCGACAGTGCGGCACGCCTTCAGTACTGACCCTCCGACATTCCCTCAGTACAGCCCCTCCGACACTGCCTCAGTACAGCCCCTCCGACACTGCCTCAGTACAGCCCCTCCGACACTGCCTCAGTACAGCCCCTCCGACACTGCCTCAGTACAGCCCCTCCGACACTGCAGCACTCCCTCAGCACTGCCCCTCCGACACTCCCTCAGTACTGCCCCTCCGACAGTGCAGCACTCCCTCAATACTGCCCCTCCGACAGTGCAGTGCTCCCTCAGTACAGACCCTCCGACATTGCAGCTTGCCCTCAGTACTGCCCCTCCAACAGTGCAGCACACCCTCAGTACTGCCTCTCCAACAGTGCGGCGCTCCCTCAGAACTGCCTGACAGTGCAGCCCTCCCTTGGTACCACTCCCTCAATACTGCACTGGAGTGTCAGCCTGGATAATGTGCTCAAGTCTCTGGAGTGGGACTTGATCCCATAACCTTCTGACTGAGGCGAGAGTGCTACCCACTGAGCCACAGCTAACACTGATGATGAACTTGATGGTCACAAATAAAATCACTGCTATTTACACTAAACATAGCAAACATCAGCACCACAGTCAGCGGAGAACAAATTGAAACTGACAAAGAACACGTGATGTGTGAGCCTGTGGGTAAATTAAAGCACTTACCAGCACGTGTTCTGATATAGAGGCGGTGGCGACAGACGTTGTAAACACATTATCCGCAGGTCCAGTCATATTCCCCACCGTCACTGTCGTCACTTCTGCAACCCAGAACCCAGCAGAAAAACTATTAACTGTGTTTCACGGTGAAAAATCATGATTTTATTTCTTCCGTGTGTCTGTGCCAGTCAGGCAGGCTCTCGCGCTGCTGCTGCACTAACTCTCCTGTCACTCAGCTCTTAAACGTGGCGTTTGTCATTTATTGCCATGTTGGTGGGTCAGGTTACAGTGGAATACCGGGAACCCCAGGAATACAGACACACTTCTCGGAACCCCAGAAATACCGATGTACTCCCAGGAACCCCCGTGAATACCGACACACTTCCGGGAACCCCCGGGAATATCGATACACTTCATTGAAACCCCGGGAATACCAACACACTCCATTGAAGCCCTGGGAATACTGACACACTTCCGGGAGCACCACACCCTCCGGGAATACAGGCACTCCCGGAAACCCCTCGGGCATCCCATACAAACTTCCGCCTACTGTGTATCTGCTCAGAGCCAACTGAAATTCCGACTTGGGAGGAGCTTGGACAGAATAAGTAGTGAAGAATTCTCCTTTAATATTTAGATCTATTGGGAGATCGGAACTCATTAGATGAATTGAGATTCTTAATGTCCATATACATCATCTCTGGTAGGTCTACAAAGTGACAGTTTGTTCATTCAAAAGCACAGTCTCTTATCAGACTCAGTGATAAATACATCTCATAAAGGTCACTTTAAGCCCCGTGGATCATTTCTAAATTCACAACATTGTGTTGATTTAGTAGGGGAGAAATTCGCATGGTTTGCAACTGACGTTACCACCTCCAGAGGACGCTAATGGGGCACAAACCATTTCTTGCCCAGGGAGGATGCTACTGGCTCCTGCAACCTGTCGGTAGCGCCCGGGCTGCTGCGCCTCCAGCGGTGATGTCATCGCCATGTGCAGCGCCCCGTGGCGGAAATTGGCCAGCACCTTGTGAGGCCGCCACGGCAATGTCAGCACCAGCCTCACGAGTCGCGAATCGGGCCGCACTTGACTCACGGAGCGAAATTTAAACGGGAGGTGCGGCGCCATTTTGATTTTTCTGCTGACTTAGCTTTCGCTGTTAGTTTTTATATTACTTGCAAGTTTTTTTTCGTATTTCCTTTTTGGTGAAATGGGTAGACACATGGCAGATGAAATTTAATGCAGAAAAGTGCGAAGTGATCCATTTTAGAACAAAAAATGAGAATGTATAAATAAACTAAATGGTACAATTTTAAAGTGGGTGCAGGAACAGAGAGACCTGGGGGTACACAAATCTTTGAAAGTGGCAGGTCAAATTGAGAAGGCTTTATGATTAGAGGAATAGAGTACAAAAGCAAGGAAGTTATGCTAACACCGCTATTCAAGAAAGGAGAGAGAAAACAGGGAACTACAGGCTAGTTAGCCCAACATCAGTCGTCCATGGATAGAGGATTGGTTAACGGACAGAAACAGAGAATAGGGATAAACGGGTCACTTTCGGGTTGGCAGACTGTAACTAGTGGGGTGCCACAAGGATCGGAGCTTGGCCCCAGCTATTTACAATCTATATTAATGACTTTGATGAAGGGACCAAGTATAATGTATCCACTTTTGCTGACGATACAAAGCTTGGTGGGAAAATAAGCTGTGAGAACACTAAGAGCCTACAAAGGGATATAGACAGGATAAGTGAGTGGGCAATAGTGTGGCAGATGGAATATAATGTGGAGAAATGTGAGATTATTCATGATGGTAAGAAGAATAGAAAAACAGAATTTTTTTAAATGTGAGAAACTATTAAATATTGGGTGTTCAGAGAGATTTAGGTGTCCTCGTACAGGAAACAAAGTTAGCATGCAGATTCAGTAAGCAATTTGGAAGGCAAATAGCATGTTGGTCTTTATGGCAAAGGGGCTGGAGTACAAGAGTAAGGAAGTCTTTCTACAATTGTACAGGGCTTTGGTGAGACTATACCTGGATTACTGTGCACAGTTTTGGACTCCTTATCTGAGGAAGGATATTCTTGCCTTAGAGGCGGTGCAACGAAGGTTCACTAGATTGATTCTTGGGATGAGAGGCTTGTCCTATGAGGAGAGATTGAGTGGATTGGGCCTATACTCTCTGGAGTTTAGAAGAATGAGAGGGGATCTCATTGAAATATATAAGATTCTGGGGGCTAACAACAAAGTAGATGCTGGGAGATTGTTTCCCCAGGCTGGGGAGTCTAGAACTAGGGGGCAGTCTCAGGATAAAGGGTCGGCCATTTAGGACTGAGATGTGGTGAAATTTCTTCACTCAGAGGCTTATGAATCTTTGGAATTTTCTATCCTAAAGGGCTGTGGATGCTGAATCATTGAGTATATTCAAAGCTGAGATCGATAGATTTGTGGACTCGAGGGAATTAAGGTCTACCTGGTCAGTAATCCCCAGAATCCTACATGTTTCAATGAAATCCCCTCTCATTCTTCTAAACTCCAGAGTATAGGCCCAATCTACTCAATCTCTCTTCATAGGACAGCCCTCTCATCCCAGGAATCAATCGAGTGAACCTTTGTTGCACCGCCTCTAAGGCAAGAATATCCTTCCTCAGAGTTGTGGTCGAATATCAGCCATGATCTAATTGAATGGCGGAGCAAGCTCGAGGTTATATCTCTAACTTTTTTCAGTTCCGACGAAAGGTCATCGACCCGAAACATTAACTTTGAAGATATAACAGATTTTTAAGCAGGTGCAGAGGCAGCGAAATGGGGGAGGGGAGGAAAGAACAAAGGGAAAGGTATGTGATAGGGTGGAAGGCAGGAGAGATTAAATGATAAAAGGGACGATGGTGCAAGGCAAAAGTAGATGGTAATGACATAAGTAAAGAAACAAAAGATGAGTGTAGAAGAGATATAAATGGGAGAAGCAGAATCATCAACAGCTTCCCCGTAAATGTATCTCTGCTACTCGCCACAGTCATCCCCCGTGGTACTGAGTTTCACGTTCTAACCACTCTCTGAATGAAGAAGGTTCTCCTGAATTCCCTGTTGGATTTATTAGTGACTATCTTATATTGATGTCCCCAGTTCTGGTCTCATCCGCAAGTGGAAACAACTTCTGTGTCTACCCTCTCAAACCCTTTCATAATCTTAAAAGACCTTGATCAAGTCACCCCTCAACCTTTTTTCTGAAAAAAAAGTGCCAGCCTAGAAAAGAGAAGGCTGAGGGGAGAGCTAATAGAGGTCTGTAAGTTTATGAAAGGGTTTTCAGGGTAGACATTGAGAAGATGTTTCCACTTGAAATGACATGCAAATGAGGGGGTGCATCATCCAAGATAGTTGCATGTATGTGTGTATTTGGACTAGTGGCCTAAGCTGGATGCACGATCCTGCAAATTTTTAGGCCAAGACCAGCTGCAGCAAAACTCTGCCCCGTTCTGGCGTGTTCCCTGGCAGGAGCCTGAGGGAAAGCATCCAATTCTTTTTTATGCATTCTCAAGATGTGGGCATCACTGGCAAGGCCGGCATTTATTGCCCATCCCTAATTGCCCTCGAGAAGGTGGTGGTGAACCGCTGCAGTCCGTGTGGTGAAGGTGCTCCCACAGTGCTGCTAGGGAGGGAGTTCCAGGATTTTTACCCAACGACGATGAAGGAACGGCGATATATTTCCAAGTCAGGATGGTGTGTGACTTGGAGGGGAACGTGGAGGTGGTGGTGATCCCATTTGCCTGCTGCCCTTGTCCTTCTAGGTGGTGGAGGTTGCAGGTTTGGGAGGTGCTGCCAAAGAAGCCTTGGCGAGTTGCTGCAGTGCATCTTGTAGATGGTACACACTGCAGCCACGGTGTGCCGGTGGTGGCGGGAGTGAATGTTGAAGGTGTTGGTTGAACATAAGAAATAGGAGCAGGAGTAGGCCACCTGGCCCCTCGAGCCTGCTCCGCCATTTAATATGATCATGGCTGATCTGATCATGGACTCAACTCCACTTCTCTGCCCACTCCCCATAACCCTTTATTCCCTTATCGCTCAAAAATCTATCTCCGCCTTAAATATATTCAATGACCCAGCCTCCACAGCTCTCTGGGCAGAGAATTCCACAGATTTACAACCCTTTGAAAGAAGAAATTCCTCATCTCAGTTTTAAATGGGCAGCTCCTTATTCTGAAACAATGTCCCCTAGTTTTAGTTTTCCCTATAAATGGAAATATCCTCTCTGCATCCACCTTGTCTAGCCCCCTCATTATCTTATGTTTCGATAAGATCACCTCTCGCTGGCTGCTGTGGTGTTTTGGATGGTGTTGAGCTTCTTGAGTGTTGTTGAAGCTGCACTCATCCAGGCAAGTGAAGAGTATTCCAATGACACTCCTAGCTTGTGCCTTGCAGATGGTGGAAAGGCTTTGGGGAGTCAGGAGGCAGAATACCCAGCCTCTGACCTGCTCTTGTTCCCACAGTATTTATGTGGCTGGTCCAGATAAGTTTCTGGTCAATAGTCATCCCACCATGATGTTGATGGTGGGGGATTCAGTGATTGTAATGCCATTGAATGTCATGGGAAGGTGAATAGACTCTCCCTTATTGTAGATGGTCATTGCCTGGCACAAATGTTATTTGCCACTATCAGTAATATTGAATATTCTTCAGATCTTGCTGTATGCAGGCATGGACTGCTCCATTTTCTGAAGAATTGCAAATGGAACTGAACACTGCGCAATCAGTGAACATCCCCACTTCTGACCTTATGATGGAGGGAAGATCATTGATGAAGCAGCTGAAGATGGTTGGGCCAAGGACACTGACCTGAGGAACTCCTGCTGCGATGTCCTGGGGCTGTGATGATTGACCTCCAACAACCACAACCATCTTCCGTTGTGCTAGGTAGGACTCCAGCCAGTGGAGAGTTTTCCCCCAGATTCCCAGTGACTTCAGTTTTACTACGGCTCCTTGGTACCACACTCAGTCCAATGCTGCCTTGATGTGGGAGCAATATATTAGTATGGATAGAGGATTGGCTAACTAACAGAAAACAGAGTCAGGATAAATGGGTCATTTTCCGCTTGGCAAACAGTAACTAGTGGAGTGCCTCAACTACTTACAATCTATATTAATGACTTGGATGAAGGGACCGAGTGCAATGTAGCCAAGTTTGCTGATGATACAAAGATGGGTGGGCAAGCAAATTGTGAGGAGGACACAAAAAATCTGCAAAGGGTTATAGACAGACTAAATGAGTGGGCAAAAATTTGGCAGATGGAGTATAATGTGGGAAAAAGTGAGGTTATCCACTTTGGCAGGAATAATAGAAAAGCAAATTATAATTTTAATGGAGAAAAATTGCAAACTTGTACAGTAGAGAGAGACCTGGGGGTCCTTGTGCATGAAACACAAAAAGTTAGCATGCAGGTACAGCAAGTGATCAAGAAGGCAAATGGAATGTTGGCCTTAATTGCAAGGGGGATAAAGTATAAAAGCAGAGATGTCCTGCTACAACTGTACAGGGTATTGGTGAGGCCACAACTAGAGTACTTCATACAGTTTTGGTCTCCATATTTAAGGAAGGATATACTTGCATTAGAGGCTGTTCAGAGAAGGTTCACTAGGTTGATTCCAGAGATGAGGGGGTTGACTTATGAAGATAGGTTGAGCCTATACATATTGGAGTTCAGAAGAATGAGAGGTGATCTTATTGAAACTTGTAAGATAATGAGGGGGCTCGACAAGGTGGATGCAGAGGATATTTCCACATAGGGGAAAGTAAAACTAGGGTACATAGGGCTCGAAACTGGTGGTCTTACCGCCCATTGCTGCCGAGTTTTTTCGCCGCTCTCCCCTCGGTGACAGATTACTTCAGGTCTGACGGGAGGTGAGTACCGCCGGGAACCGCCCGCAGCCAAGTGATCTTCCGCCCGCCGAGCTGACAAATTGGTGCGGGCGGGAGTCGGCGGCAGCAGGGGGAAGGACCACAAAGCAGGGGCAGGTTTAACCCCGACGGTAAGTAAGAAGACCTGCAAAAAAAGGTTAGCGAATATCTTTTAATTTTTTTTTCCAGCAATTCATCTGTATGGGGTCCCCTGAAGGTGTTCCTGTTTTTTTTTTTAAAAAAAGATTTTTATTTTTGGTCTCCCCCCACCCCACTCCCTGGGCCTGACTCCATCCTCGGCAGCACTTTGGCGAGAATCGCATTTGCTGCCGAAATTGAGAGCTCCCGCCTGCTGCCGTCCAGATTGATGATGCAAGCTGTTATTTTGCCATCGGGCGGTACTCCCATCTCTTTCAGAGGAATCTTCCTGGCAAAGTACCGCCCGGTCTCTCGGCAGCCATCTGGACGGCACTTCGGCGGGCCTTGGCTTTGACCAAGTGCGGGCCCATAATCTCAGAATAAGGGGCCGCCCATTTAAAACTGAGATGAGGAGGGATTTCTTCTATGAGGATTGTAAATCTATGAAATTCTCTGCCCCAGAGAGCTGTGGAGAATGGGTCATTGAATATATTTAAGGCGTAGACATATTTTTGAGAGATAAGGGAAGGAGTTATGGGGAGCGGGCAGGGAAGTGGAGCTGAGTCCATGATCAGATCAGCCATGATCTTATTAAATGGTGGAGCAAGCTCGTGGGGCCTAATGGCCGACTCCTGCTCCTATTTCTTATGTTCTTATGTCACTCTCACCTCACCTCTGAAATTCAGCTCTTTTGTCCATGTTTGGACCAAGGCTGTAATGAGGTCTGGGGCCGTGTGGTCCTGGCGGAACCCAAACTGATTATCGGTAAGTAGGTTATTGATAAGTGCTGCTTGATAGCACTGACAACGACACCTTCCATCACTTTGCTGATGATTGAGAGTAGACGGATGGGGCGTTAACTGGCCGGATTGTATTTGTCCTGCTCTTTGAGGACAGGACATATCTGGGCAACTTTCCACATTGTCAGATCGATGCCAGTGTTGTAGCTGTACTGGAACAGCTTGGCTAGAGGCACGGCTAGTTCTGGAGCACACATCTTCAGCACGACAGCCAGGATGTTGTCGGGACCCATAGCCTTTGCTGTATCCAGTGCGCTCAGCCGTTTCTTGATATCACGTGGAGTGAATCGAATTGGCTGAAGACGGGCTTCTGTGATGATGGGGCCCTCATGAGGAGTTCGAGATGGATCATCCACTCGGCACTTCTGGCTGAAGATGGTTGCAAACACTTCAGCCTTGTCTTTTGCATTCATGTGCTGGGCTCTGCCATCATTGAAGATGGGGATATTCATGGAGCCTCCTCCTCCTGTTAGTTGTTTAATTGTCCACCGCCATTCGCGAATGGATTTGGCAGGACTACAGAGCTTTGGTCTGATCCATTGAGTGTGGGATCGCTTAGCCCTGTCTATACCATGCTGCTTCCATGTTTAGCATGCATGTAGTCCTGTGTTGCAGCTTCTCCAGGTTGGTACCTCATTTTTAGGTATGGCTGGTGCTGCTCCTGGTATGCTCTTCAACACACCTCACTGAACCAGGGTTGGCCCCGTGGCTTGCTGATAATGGTAGAGTGAGGGAGTTGCCGGGCCTTGAGGGTAGAGATTGTGCTAGCTTTTAAATGGGAAAAACCGGCACGCACGATATTTTGAAAGGACCGTGCACCCAAAACAAAAATTAAAAGGGAACATTTCTCCGAGGGCCACTCCTGTATACCACGGTGCCGCTACCTCAGGTGGGTCTGTTCTGCCGGTGGGACAGATCATACCCAGGTATGGTGATGGAGGAGTCTGAGATATTGGCAATAAGTATGATTCTGTGAGTATGACTATGTCAGACTATTGCTTGACTCGGCTGTGGGATAGCTCTCCCAATTTTGGCATGTCTCCAGATGTTGGCGAGGAATTTGTAGGGTCGACTGGGCTGGGTGCGCCGTTGTCATGTCCGAATCCGGTATCTAGCCAAGTGGTCCATCTGGTTTTCTTAATTCTTTTTTGTAGCGGGTTGATACAACTTGCTGGGCCATTTGTGAGCTGTGGCTCAGTGGGTAGCACACTCGCCTCTGAGCCAGGCTGATTCTCCAAGTGGAGGGAGCACTTCACTGTCGGAGGTGCCATCTTTCAGATGAGACGTTAAACTGAGGCCCCTTCTGCTCTCAAGTGGACGTAAAAGAGGAGAGTTCTCCCCGGTGTCATAGCCAATATTTATCCCTCAATCTGGTCATTATCACATTGCTGTTTGTGGGAGCTTGCTTTGCACAAATTGGCTGCCGTGTTTCCCACATAACAGTGACTACATTCCAAAAGTACTTCAATGGTTGTAAAGTGCTTTGAAATGTCCGGTGGTCGTGAAAGGTGCTATATAAATCCAAGTCTTTCTTCTTTTCTTTCATTTCAGAGGATAGTTAAGAGTCAAGCACGTTGGTGTGGGACTGGAGTCACATATAGGCCCAGGTCAGGTAAGGACAGCAGGGTTCCTCTCCTGAAGGACATCAGTGAACCAATATCCAAATGGCCCCAGGCCCAGAAGATCGATTAGGGTCAGGGGTACAGCTCTGTGGCGGGAGGCAGTCCCAACAAACCAAGTCACATCCCAATTCCACAGATACAGAAAATGAGGGTAACTATCAATTTTCCCTTCAATTTGAGTCTGCGGCCCCTTTAGACCACCCTCTGCCTGCGTGTCTAAGTTTGGATTCATGTCCCTTATCCTTGTGTTAGTATTGATTTTTTTCTCTGGAAGGCAGTTGATGTGTTCCCTTTAAACACTTCAATAGTGTCATCTCCAAGTCATCTGTTTCCAACTTCAGCATGCCTCATACCTTCCATCTTTATCCTGGATCAAGTATCAATCTCATTGTCTCAGTATCGTTGCCATCGTTTGTGCCCTCTCCCAGTGTCCCTGTGAGGTACAGTACCTGGAACTGAGGGACACACTAGTGCTTTGTACAAGTAGATGTGACACTCCCTGGGACCCTTATCACCCCAAATGGCAGCCACTGTGTTCGTCACCAGCCCAGCTTGCTGCTTACAAGCATAAAACATTCCTGGAAACATGACAGACGTCCTCCAGCAATTACATAGTATTTACAGCACAGAAACAGGCCATTCAGCCCAACAGGTCTGTGCCAGTGTTTATGCTCCACACAAGCCTCCTTCCACCCTACCAGCATAACCTTCTACTCCTTTCTCACTTGTGTTTTTCTAGCTTCCCCTTAAATGAATCTCTGCAATTCACCTCAACCATTCCCTGTGGCAGCGATTTCCACATTCTCACCACTCTCTGGATAAAGAAGTTTCTCCTGAATTCCCGATTGGATTTATTAGTGACGTTTTACATTTATGGACCCAAGTTCGGATCTCACCTCTCTACCCGCAGGACCTCCAACCCACCGTAACCCTTCATTTCGGCCCCCATACCCCATTGCCCTCACCATCCCCCTGAAGCTCCGTACCTCACTCCCCACCCCACTCCTCATCCCCCGATTCCCCAACCCCCTCACCGCACCACCATACCACTCACACCCTGTACCCAATCACCCCCCTCGCAGTCGAACCCCCATCACCCCCCTGTACTCCAACCCCCTCAGCTCATTCCCCCGTACCCCATACCTTATTCCCACCCCCTATCCCATCACCACCCCCCCATACCCCACCTACCCTCACCCCCATACCCCAACACTGTATCCCATCACCCCCCCTGTACCCCAACCCCATAACCACCCCCCTCACCTCAGCACCGTATTCCCCCCAATATTCCTCAGTCCCCCTCCTGATACCGCACCCATCCCATTCCCTTCACACCACCACCCCCCATACCCCAATGCCCTCACCTAACCACCGTACCCCTTCACCCCCCAACTATCCCCCTGCCCCGAGCTGTGGGCCTCGGGCTCAGTGAGCGGGCCCCAAGCAACCCTCCCGCCTCTTTCACCGCCCAATGTGGGAGGGCGGACAGGAGGAGGCCGGGCCGGGAGCCGAAGCGCTTCGGGCCGGCTCGGCTCCACTCGGCTCGGCTTTCCCCGGCGGCCCCCGAGCCGCTCGGCCGCTTTATTTTTATTTATTGTTTTATTGTCGGCGGGGCCCTCTCCCCGCCCGCCCGCCGCACTCGCCTGCGAAACCGCCCTCGCCTGCACTCGGCAGCTGCTCGGCCATGTCGATCGGCGCTTCCCCCATCACCGACACAGCCGTCACTTCAGGCGGATCCATGCCGAGCCCCTTCGCCTCCATCGCCGCCTCGCCGAGCGGCCCCGAGTCTCCCGCCGAGCCCGAGCCGAATCCTTGAGCCGGAGCCGAGTGGTCCCACCGAATCCGAGTCCTCCCGCCGAGCCCGAGCCGAATGGTCCAGCCGAGCCCGAGCGATGACGAACACAAGCGATGACGAACCCGAGATCCGAGCGATGACGGACCCAAGAGCCGAGCGATGACGAACCCGAGACCCGAGCGATGACGTTCCAGAGACCCAAGCGATGACGAACCCGAGACGAGCCGAGTTCTCCCACCGAATCGTCCGGCCGAGCCCGAGTCTTCCAGTCGAACCCGAGCCGAGCGATCCCGAGCCCGCGCCGAGATCTCCCGCCCAGCCGAGCCGAGCTTGAGGAAGGAGGTTGAGGAGAATGTTCCCCCCGATGGTGCTGGGTCTGGGGTCTGGGGTCTGGGACTCACTGCCTGGCAGGGTTGTGGACACACAAACCCTCAGCACATTTAAAGGGACAGACAGGGTAGGATAAATAAAACATTATTTATCTCAATACTGGGCTCAATACTGCAGAAACCCCAGGGGGAATATAGAAAGTGCAGGGGTGAAATTAAGACGGAAATTAGGAAAGCAAAGAGAGAGCATAAAAAAATGTTGGCAAGTAAAATCAGGGAAATCCCAAAGATGTTTTATAAATACATTATGAGCAAGACGATAATTAGAAAGGATGGGGCCTGTTATAGACCATAATCTGTGTGTGGAGGCTGAAGACGTGGGTATGGTTCTTAATGAATACTTTGCATCTGTTTTCACAAAAGGAGAGGGATGATGCAGACTTTGCAATGAGGAAGGAGGAGTGTGAAATATTAGATGAGATAAACATAGTGAGAGAGGAAGTATTAAGAAGCTTAGCAGCTGTAAGAGTGGATAAATCCCCAGGCCCGATGAAATGTATCCCTGGCTGTTAAAAGAAACATTGAAAATAGGTGCAGGAGTAGGCCATTCGGCCCTTCGAGCCTGCAGCACCATTCAATAAGATCATGGCTGATCATTAACCTCAGTACCCCTTTCCTGCTTTCTCTCCATACCCCTTGATCCCTTTAGCTGTAAGGGCCATATCTAACTCCCTCTTGAATATATCCAATGAGCTGGCATCAACAACTCTCTGCGGCAGGGAATTCCACAGGTTAACAACTCTCTGAGTGAAGAAGTTCCTCCTCATCTCAGTCCTAAATGGCTTAACCCTTATCCTTAGACTGTATCCCCTGGCTCTGGACTTCCCCAACATTGGGATCATTCTTCCCACATCCAACCTGTCCAGTCCCGTCAGAATCTTATATGTTTCTATGAGATCCCCTCTCACCTTCGAAACTCCAGTATATAAAGGTTCAGTCGATCCAGTCTCTCCTCATATGTCAGTCCTGCCATCCTAGGAATCAGTCTGGTGAACGTTCGCTGCACTCCCTCGATAGCAAGAATATACTTCCTCAGATTAGGAGACCAAAACTGAACACAATATTCCAGGTGAGGTCTCACCAAGGCCCTGTACAATTACAGTAAGACCTCCCTGCTCCTAAACTCAAATCCCCTAGCTATGAAGGTCAACATACCATTTGCCTTCTTCACCGCCTGCTGTACCTGCATGCCAACTTTCAATGACTGATGAACCATGACACCCAGGTCTCGTTGCACCTCCCCTTTTCCGAATCTGCCGCCATTCAGATATTATTCTGCCTTCGTGTTTTTGCCCCCAAAGTGGATAACCTCACATTTATCCACATTGTACTGCATCTGCCATGCATTTGCCCACTCGCCTACCCTGTCCAAGTCACCCTGCAGCCTCTTAGCATCCTCCTCACAGCTCACACCGCCACCCAGCTTAGTGTCATCTGAAAACTTGGAGATATTACACTCAATTCCTTCATCTAAATCATTAATGTATATTGTAAAGACCTGGGGTCCCAGCACTGAGCCCTGCGGCACCCCACTGGTCACTGCCTGTCATTCTGAAAAGGACCTATTTATCCCGACTCTGCTTCCTGCCTGCCAACCAGTTCTCTACCACGTCAGTACATTACCCCCAATACCATATGCTTTGATTTTGCACACCAATCTCTTGTGTGGGACCTTGTCAAAAGCTTTTTTAAAGTCCAAATACACCACATCCATTGGTTCTCCCTTGTCCACTCTACTAGTTACATCCTCAAAAAATTCCAGAAGATTTGTCAAGCATGATTTCCCTTTCATAAATCCATGATGACTTGGACCGATCCTGTCATTGCTTTCCAAATGCGCTGCTATTTCATCTTTAATAATTGATTCTAACATTTGCCCCACCACTGATGTCAGGCTAACTGGTCTATAATTGCCCGTTTTCTCTCTCCTTTTTTAAAAAGTGGTGTTACATTAGCTACCCTCCAGTCCATAGGAACTGATCCAGAGTCGATAGACTGTTGGAAAATGATCACCAATGCATCCATTATTTCTTTGGCCACTTCCTTAAGTACTCTGGGATGCAGACTATCAGGCCCCAGGGATTTATCGGCCTTCAATTCCATCAATTTCCCGCCTAATAAGGATATCCTTCAGTTCCTCCTTCTCACTAGACCCTCGGTCCCCTAGTACTTCTGGAAGGTTATTTGTGTCTTCCTTTGTGAAGACAGAACCAAAGTATTTGTTCAATTGGCCTGCCATTTCTTTGTTCCCCATTATAAATTCACTTGAATCTGACTGCAAGGGACCTACGTTTGTCTTCTCTAATCTTTTTCTCTTCATATAGAAGCTATATAAGCTTTTGCAGTCAGTTTTTATATTTCCAGAAAGCTTCCTCTCAAACTCTCTTTTCCCCCTCCTAATTAAACCCTTTGTCCTCCTCTGCTGAATTCTAAATTTCTCCCAGTCCTCAGGTTTTCTGCTTTTTCTGGCCAATTTATATATCTTTTCCTTGGATTTAAGAGAAGCAAAAGAGGAAATAGCAGAGGCTCTGACCATCATTTTCCAATCCTCTCTGGCTACAGGTGTGGTGCCGGAGGACTGCTAACATGGTACTTTTGTTTTAGAAGAGAGAAAGGGATAGACCGAGTAATTACAGGCCAGTTGGCCTAACCTCAGTGGTAGGAAAAGTATTGGAAAAAATCTGACGGACAGGATAAATCTTCATTTAGAAGGAC
The DNA here is from genome assembly GCF_044704955.1 of Pristiophorus japonicus. NCBI lineage: Eukaryota > Metazoa > Chordata > Chondrichthyes > Pristiophoridae > Pristiophorus > Pristiophorus japonicus. The sequence continues at coordinate 56,777 of NW_027251023.1, forward strand.
ACGGATTAATCAAGGACAGTCAGCATGGATTTGCTGAGCACTGCCCCCCCGGTCATCAAAATCCACGGCGCAGTCTTGGACAACGTGGACCACTTTCCATACCTCGGGAGCCTAACCACTTTCCATACCTCGTGAGCCTATTATCAGCAAGGGCAGACATTGATGACGAGATCCAACACGGCCTCCAGTGTGCCAGCACAGCCTTCGGTCGCCTGAGGAAGAGAGTGTTTGAAGACCAGGATCTCAAATCTGGCACCAAGCTTATGGTCTATAAGGCAGTAGTGATACCTGCCCTCCTATATGGCTCAGAGACATGGATTATATACAGCAGAGACTTAAAAGCGTTGGAGAAGTATCACCAGTGCTGCCTCCGCAAGATCCTGCAAATCCACTGGGAGGACAGACGCACCAACGTCAGTGTTCTCGCTCAGGCCAACATCCCCAGCATCAAAGCACTGACCACACTCGACCAGCTCCGTTGGGCCACATCGTCCGCATGCTCGACACGAGATTCCCTAAGCAAGTGCTCTACTCTGAACTCCTACACTACAAGAGAGGCCCAGGTGGGCAGAGGAAACGTTACAAGGACAACCTTAAAGCCTCCTTGATAAAGTGCAATATCCCCACCGGCACCTGGGAATCCCTGGCCCAAGAGCGCCCAAAGTGGAGGAAGAGCATCCGGGAGGGCGCTGAGCACCTCGAGTCTCGTTGCCGAGAGCATGCAGAAACCAAACGCAGTCAGCGGAAGGAGCGTGCGGCAAACCAGACTCCCCACCCACTCTTTCCTTCAACTACTGTCTGTCCCACCTGTGACAGAGACTGTAATTCCCACATTGGACTGTACAGTCACCTGAGAACTCACTTTTAGAGTAGAAACAAGTCTTCCTCGATTTCGAGGGACTGCCTATGATGATGATGTTAAGAGAAGGTCGAATCTGACTAACTTGATTTAATTTTTTGAGGGGGTAACAAGGAGGGTCGATGAGGGTAGTGTATTTGATGTAGTGTATATGGATTTTAGCAAGACTTTTGATAAGGTCCCACATGGCAGACTGGTCACAAAAGTAAAAGCCTATGGGATCCAGGGCAAAGTGGCAAGTTTAATCCAAAATTGGCTTAGTGACAGGAAGCAAAGGGTAATGTTTGACGGGTGCTTTTGTGACTGGAAGGCTGTTTCCAGGGCTCACTACTAGGTCCCTTGCTTTTTGTGCTATGTATCAATGCTTTAGACTTGAATGTCGGGGTATGATTAAGAAGTTTGCAGATGATACAACAATTGGCCATGTGAGGTAATGCATTTGGGGAGGGCTAACAAGGCAAGGGAATATACAATAAATGGTAGGACATTGAGAAGTGTTGAGGAACAGAGGGACCTTGGAGTGCAAGGGAGAAAGAGGGAATCGGAAGGGGGAAGAGAGGATCAGAGGGAGGGGCGAGAAGGTCAGGAACTCGGCGGGGTGGGGGTGGGGGCAGAGGGTAAAGAGCACGCAGAGCAAGGTGGGGATGGGGGAAGAATGTGATCCAGGTCTACAGGTGAGGTTTGAGAGCGAGAACGTTATCCAGATGGTAAGACGGATCACGTTCTTCCAGCCCACCCCCTTCCCACCCACACCACGTTTTCCCTCTCCTCCCAGACACCCGGTTGATTTCTCGCAAAGCTCGGTGCACGTGTGGCAAGTGACATAATCGGCCTGGATGAAATCCGGAAGTCACGACACTGTCACAATTCACTTCATACCCAATAAACCTGTTAACAATCCGTAACCCACACACAATGCCCCATCTATGGCGGGGTCAGAGGAGGTCGGAGAAGGTCTGGAACTCTGGGGGATGCGGGAAGTGGGTCAGAAACCTGGGGGCAGAGGTCAGGAACTTGCGTGGGGAGGGAAAAAGTCAGAAACGCAGGGGGGGGGGAGGAGGAAGGTTAGGAACTTGGTCGGGGGGGGTCATGAACTTGTTTGGGGGGTGGGAGAAGATCTTAACCCCTGAGGGTGAGCCCTGCCGATCCTATGCGAGCTCTGTTCTGTCTGGAGCCTGGCAGTCAGAACAGTTCAAATTACACTTTGCAAAGTACTTGATTACTTAGGCAGGCAGGATCTAATTACACATTCCAGAAAAACTGCTGAGTGTTTCTTGTCCTCCAAGGGGACCAATCAGAAATATGGTGTTGGAAATAAACACAACCTTTAATGTCTCATCCCAAAGACCGCACCTCCCATAATCCAGCACTCCCTCGGTCCTGCCCCTGCGACAGTGCGTCGCTCCCGCCCCTCCGACAGTGCGTCGCTCCCTCGGTCCTGCCCCTCCGACAGTGCGTCACTCCCTCAGTACTGTCCCTCCGACAGTGCATCGCTCCCTCAGTACTGCCCCTCCGACAGTGCGGCGCTCCCTCAGTACTACCCTTTCAACAGTGCAGCACTCCCTCAGTACTGCCCCTCCGACAGTGCAGCGCTCCCTCAGTACTACACTGGGAGTGTCTGCATGGATTTTGTGCTCAAGTCTCTTGAGTGGGACTTGAACCCACGACCTTCTGACTCAGAGGCGAGGGTGCTACCAACTGAGCCACGGCCGACACACAAGGTAGCCATTTGACCCATGATGCCTGTTCTGGCTCTGAAAGAGCTATCCAATTAGTTCCACTTCCCAGTTTTTTCCTGATAATCTTTCAAATTAATTCCCTTCAAATAAATTGCCTTTTAAAAGTACTTTTTGGTAGAGTGTTCCGGATCTCAGTAACCCTCTGTGTGAAGAAATTTCTGCTCATTTCCTTTCTTGATCGTTTCCATTTATTTTAAATCTATGACCTCTGGTTACCGACCCTCCTACTAAAGGGAACAATTTCTCCCTACTTACTCTATCAAAACTCATAATTTTGAATTATTAGGTCTCCCCTTCTCTGCTCCAAGGAGAACACCAGCTTCTCCAGTCTCTCCACATAACTGTAATCCCTCATCCCTTGTAATGTCCCAGTAAACCTATTCTGTACCCTCTCCAAGGCTTTGACATCCTTCCTAAAGTGCAGTGCCCAGAAATGGACACAATACTCCAGCTGAGGCCGAACCAGAGATTTGTAAAGGTTTAGCATAGCCTCCTTGTTGTTGTATTCAGTGCCCCCATTTACAAAGTTAAGGATCCCCTGCACTTTCTGAACCACCTTATCAATTTGTCTTTCAAAAATTTGTGACTATGCACCCAGAGTTCCCTCTGCTTTTGCACCCACTCAAAATAATATAATTTCGATTATCTTGCCTCGTTATGTTGTTCTGCCCCAAAGTGCATCACTTCACATTAAATTGCAAATGCCCTGTGACTGCCCATTTTACCAGTCTCTCTCGATGTCCTCCTGCAGTCTGTTAATATCCTCATCACTATTTACTATGCTGCCAAGTTTTATATCATCTGCAAACGTTGAAATTGCACTCCCGATACCCACATCCAGGTCATTTATATACAACAAGGTAAGCAATGGTCCTAATACCCACCCCTGGGGAACCCCACTGCACATTCCTCTCCTGTCAGAAAAACATCCGTTCACCATTACTCTCTGCCTCCTGTCCTTTAGCCAACTTCGTACCCAAGTTACCAGCGTCCGTTTAATCCCATGTGCTTCTACTTTCTGATTAAGTCTGTTGTGTGGCCCTTTATCAAACACCTTTTCAAAGTCCATATATACAGCATCTACTGCACTACTGTCATCAACCCTCTCTGTTAATTCATCAAAGAACTCAATCGGGTTAGTCAGATACAATTCGCCTTTTACAAATCCCTGCTGGCTGTCCCTCATTAACCCACGCTTCTCCAAATGAGAATTAATTTTGCCATTGGCAATGGTCATTAGCAGTTTTCCACCACGCGCTTGATTGACCCTCCATCTATCACCTTAAACATTCACTCCCCCCACCACCGGCACACCGTGGCTGCAGTGTGTACCATCTACAAGGTGCACTGCAGCAACTCGCCAAGGCTTCTTCGACAGCACCTCCCAAACCCACGACCTCTACCACCGAGAAGGACAAGGACAGCAGGCGCTTGGGAGCACCATCACCTGTATGTTTCCCTTCAAGTTACACACCATCCTGACCTGGAAATATATCACTGTTCCTTCATCGTCTCCAGGTCAAAATCCTGGAACTCCCTCCCTAACAGCACTGTGGGAGCACCTTCACCACACGGACTGCAACGGTTCAAGAAGGCGGCTCACCACCACCTTCTCAAGGGGCAATTAGGGATGGGCAATAAATGCCGGCCTTGCCAGCAACGTCCACATCCCAGGAATGAATTAAAAATAATATTTTTTTCTAAATGATTTTTCCCCCTGTTAAGTCCTGACTCTAATGCACTGACTTACACGAGACACATGCTGAAGTCAAGGTCACTCAGGACCTGCACCTTTAATTCCAGCTCTCCAGTGCTGCACTTGCCTGAGACCTCCCTTTATATACCTCAGTGGGACAGGTATGGAGTGTCTCCTGCAAGTGCACCCCTGGTGGTAAGATATGCTTATTGTTACAGGTCATATCCAGTTACAGTCATGTATAGCATGGTAAGATACAGTTATATACAGTTGATAGGTCCTTACTATACAGTATAAATGCACACGAGGCCCATGCTTGAGAGGTCAGTCTGTGACCTGTCCTTTATTCCTTCGCACTCCAAGTGATGAAGCTGGGTGGAGCTTCCCCTTTTATACCTGAAGGCCCAGGTTAGGAGTGTCGCCCACCTAGTGGTCATTGTTCTCACGGTGTACAACTTAGGTCAGATTATACATGGGTTACAATGCTGGTTGAATACATGACATTACCTCCCCCGCCAAAGTCTTATTGGGATCACAGGTTGAGTCTCTCTGGTGGTTTACGCTCTCTTGTAGAGCGCCTGAGTTGGGGCTCCGGTTGTTGGGCGCTGGCCTGAGTGTCTGCTGTTTGCGGTGCCTCAGGCCTATCCGGACGGCCCACAGTGACTGGGCTCTCCTCCCTTTGTTTCCGGTGTTCGGTCACCTGTGGAGGAGTGAACTCTACGTTGTGTTCTTCCTCTGCTTCTTCTATGGGGTTGCTGAACCTCCTTTTTGTTTGATCCACGTGTTTGCGGCAGATTTGTCCATTGGTAAGTTTAACTACCAGAATCCTATTTCCCTCTTTGGCAATCACAGTGCCTGCGAGCCATTTGGGCCCTGCAGCATAGTTGAGGACAAAAACAGGATCATTTACATCAATACATCGCGCCCTCGCATTCCTGTCATGGTAGCCATATTGTGGCTCGCACCTGCTCTCGACAATTTCTTTCATGGTGGGGTGTATAAGGGATAATCAGGTTTTGAGCGTCCTTTTCATTAGCAGCTCTGTGGGTGGAACCCCTGTGAGCGAGTGTGGTTGGGATCTATAGGCCAACAGGAGGCGTGATAAGCGTCTTTGTAGTGAATCCCCTTGGATTCTGAGCATCCCCTGTTTGATTATCTGCACTGCTTGTTCTGCCTGGCCATTTGAGGCCGGCTTGAACGGTGCCGTTCTGACATGGTTAATTCCATTGCCTGCCATGAAGTCCTGGAATTCAGTGCTTGTGAAGCACGGGCCATTGTCGCTGACCAAGATGTCCGGTAGACCGTGGGCGGCGAACATTGCCCGTAGACTTTCTACCGTGGCAGAGGATGTGCTTGAATTTAAAATGTCACACTCGATCCATTTGGAGTAGGCGTCTACTACAACCAAAAACATTTTTCCCATGAAAGGACCTGCGTAGTCCACATGGATGTGTGACCAAGGCTTGGGGGGCCATGGCCAGGGGCTAAGGGGGGCTTCCCTGGGTGCATTGCCCAGCTGAGCACACGTGTTGCACCTGCGAACACAAAGTTCCAGATCTGCGTCTATCCCTGGCCACCAAACGTGTGACCTGGCAATTGCCTTCATCATGACAATGCCCGGGTGCTCATTGTGGAGTTCTCTGATGAACACCTCTCTGCCCATCTGGGGCATGACTACGCAGTTTCCCCACAGTAGGCAATCGGCCTGAATCGAGAGTTCATCCGTGCTCCTGTGAAATGGTTTAAATTCCTCAGGGCATGCCCTGTACGTGGCTGCCCAGTCCCTGTTCAGGACACATTTCTTGACTAGAGACAATAGCGGGTCTCTATTTGTCCAGACTTTAATCTGACGGGCTGTCACGGGTGAGCCTTTGCTTCCGAAAGCTTCAACAGCCATGACCATCTCCGCAGCATGCTCGGTAGCCCCTTCAGTGGTTGCTAGTGGGAGCCTGCTGAGTGCATCGGCACAGTTTTCGGTGCCCGGTCTGTGCCAAATTGTATAATCATAGGCGGCTAATGTGAGTGCCCACCTCTGTATGCAGGCCGATGCGTTTGCATTTATGGCCTTGTTGTCGGCCAAAAGGGACGTTAGGGGTTTGTGATCTGTCTCCAGCTCAAATTTCCTGCCAAACAGGTACTGGTGCATTTTCTTTACAGCATATACACATGCGAGCGCCTCCTTTTCTACCATCCCGTAACCCCTTTCTGCCTGGGACAGACTCCTGGAGGCATAAGCTACCGGCTGTAACTGACCCTTGACATTGACATGCTGCAACACACACCCGACACCATAGGATGACGCATCGCACGTTAACACAAGTTTCTTACATGGGTCGTATAGTGTTAACAGAGTGTTGGAACATAACAAATTGTGTGCTCTATTAAAAGCCCTTTCCTGGCTGTCCCCCCAGACCCATTCGCGACCTTTGCGTAGGAGCACGTGTAGCGGTTCTAGCAGCGTGCTCAATTTGGGAAGAAAGTTACCAAAATAGTTCAGGAGCCCCAGGAACGAACGCAGCTCCGTCGTGTTACGGGGTCTGGGTGCTCTCTGGATCGCTTCCGTCTTGGACGCAGTAGGGCTAATCCCGTCTGCTGCCACTCTCATCCCCAGGAATTCTACCTCTGGAGCTAGGAAGACGCACTTCGCCTTTTTCAGTCGCAGCCCTGCCCGGTCCAGTCTGCGTAGCACCTCCTCCAGGTTGTGGAGGTGTTCTTCAGCATCGTAACCCGTGATGAGGATGTCGTCCTGAAAAACCACCGTCCCTGGAATCGACTTGAGGAGGCTTTCCATTTTTCGTTGGAAGATCGCGGTGGCCGAGCGAATCCCGAACGGACATCTGTTGTACTCAAACAACCCCTTGTGTGTCGTGATGGTGGTCAGCTTCTTCGACTCACTCGCCAGCTCCTGGGTCATGCAAGCTGAGGTCAGGTCCAATTTTGAAAATTTTGCCACCGGAAAGCGTCGCAAAGAGGTCCTCCGCTCTCGGTAGCGGATACTGGTCTTGGAGTGACACCCGATTGATGGTGGCTTTGTAATCACCACATATCCTGACCGACCCATCGCCTTGAGCACCGGCACAATCGGGCTCGCCCAGTCACTGAATTCGACTGGCGAGATGATGCCTTCCCTCAGCAGGCGGTCCAATTCGCCTTCTATCTTTTCCCGCATCATGTACGGCACCATTCTGGCCTTGTGGTGTACTGGCCTGGCGTCCGGGTTTATGTGAATCACTACCTTGGCCCCCATGAAAGTGCCAATGCCAGGTTGAAATAGTGAGTTAAATTTGTCCAGGACCTGTGAGCATGATACTCGCTCCACAGAGGAAATTGCATTGACATCGCCCCATTTCCAGTTCATGACAGCAAGCCAACTCCTCCCCAGTAGTGCGGGACCGTCCCCTGGGACAATCCAGAGTGGCAACCTGTTCTCTGAATCTTTGTGGGTCATAACTACCGTGGCGCTGCCTAGCACCGGAATGATCTGCTTTGTTTAAGTCCATAGCTGTGCATCAATCGGCGATAATTTTGGCCTCCTGGCCTTGGACGCCCACAACTTTTCGAACTGTTTGATACCCATCAGAGACTGGCTGGCCCCCGTGTCTAGCTCCATTGATACTGGGATGCCATTGAGGAGCACTTTCGTCGTTATCGGTGGCATCCTGGTGTATGAACTGTATATGTGCTCCGCATGAACTCGCTGAACTTCAGCTTCCAGCGATTTCCCCCAGCGTTCATTTCTGCAAGTATTTTGCTCATCTCTGCAAACTCCGGCTGAGTGTGTGCCTTCATGCCTCCAACATGAGCTGTTGTTGGTAACAAATGGTCCCTTGCCAGTCAATTGTCCCTGACTGCCCCTGTTATTGTCCTTGAGTGCGCCATTAACAAGTGTTGATGTCCCCATTACTGGCCGCATTGTCCCTTGCAATGGCGTGAATCGCCGTTCAGCTTGCCATTGTCTCTGTCGAACTCCCCCTCTGGGTTTGACTACATGTTGGGGCATGCCCGATTGCCCCTGTCTGCCTGGAGAACTGTGTGCTGCTTTAACAATGTTGAATCTCTGTCCCAACCATTCCTTAACACAGTACCTCTCGTCTGTTCTGCTAGTGGCCATGCTCGCGTGATTTAAATCCCAGTTTCCCGTCGCCATTGATAGATCCTTACTATACAGTATAAATGCACACGAGGCCCATGCTTGAGAGGTCAGTCTGTGACCTGTCCTTTATTCCTTAGCACTCCAAGTGATGAAGGTGGGTGGAGCTTCCCCTTTTGTACCTGAAGGCCCAGGTTTGGAGTGTCTTCCACCTAGTGGTCATTGTTCTCACAGTGTACAACTTAGGTCAGATTATACATGGGTTACAATGCTGGTTGAATACATGACAACAGTAATGTGAGATACATGACATCACCCTCCCCCAAGGTCTTATTGCCTTTATAGGTTCAGTCTCTCAGGTGGTCTGCGCTCTCGCATGGAGCGTCTTAGTTGTGGTTCAGTTGTTTGCCTTGGTGCCTGTGTTTCGTTCGGTGTGGTTGCTGGTATCTCGCCTGGGCTGTCTGTTTCGTTCGGTATGATTGCTGGTGTCTCGGCTGGGCTGTCTGTTGAGACTGCCCTTTCCTCAGGTTGTTCCACCTGTCTGTCCACCAGGTGTGGTGTGAGTTCCACGTTGTAGTCTGCCTCTGGTTCTTCAGTGTTATCAGTGAATCTACTTTTTACTTGGTCTACATGCCTCCGGCAAGTTTTGCCATTGTCCATTTGTACAACCAGTAGCTTGCTTCCCTCTTTGTCTGTTACTGTCCCTGCAAGCCATTTGGGACCCCGGCCATAGTTTAGCACAAGCACTTTGTCCCCTATCTCATTCCACCTCCCCCTCAAATTTCGGTCATGGTACTCGGTTAGCTTTTGACGCTTCGCCTCAACAATTTCATGTATGTCTGGGAGGATTAACGAGAGCCTGGTCTTTAAGGTTCGTTTCATCAATAGTTGCGCGGGGGGAACCCCAGTCAACGAATGCGGACGAGATCTGTATGCCAGCAGTAGTTACGACAGGCGGCTCTGCAGCATGGGACCTTGGATTCTGAGCATGCCTTGTTTAATGATCTGTACTGCTCGCTCCGCCTGGCCATTGGAGGCCAGCTTGAAGGGTGCAGTCTTAACGTGTTTTTTACCGTGGTCAACAATAAAATCATGAAATTCTGCACTGGTGAAGCACGGACAATTATCACTGACCAATATGCCAGGAATGCCGTGCGTTGCAAACATGGTTCTAAGGCTCTCCACAGTGGTGGAGGTGGTGCTCGAGTTTAAAATGGTGCACGCGATCCATTTAGAAAATGCATCAACAACTACGAGGAACATTTTGCCCATGAATGGGCCCGCATAGTCTACATGCACCCGCGACCACGGTTTTGTGGGCCAGGGCCTTAGGGGGGCCTCCCTGGGGGCATTACTGAGTTGGGCACAAATGGTGCACCTACCGGACGCAGAGCTCCAAGTTCGCATCAATGCCAGGCCACCAGACATGAGATCTGGCTATGGCCTTCATAAGGACGATCCCTAGGTGCTTGCGATGGAGCTCCCGGACAAACGCCCCCCTGCCTCGTAAGGGCAAAACTACTCGGCTGCTCCACATCAGGCAGTCTGCCTGTAGTGAGAGTTCATGCATGCGCCTATGGAAGGGTTTGACCTCCTTGGGGCAGGCATCGCGAGCCTCTGCCCAGTCACCAGTTAAAACGCATCTTTTAACTTGAGATAACGTGGGGTCGCTGGCCGTCCAGGCTCTGATTTGGCGAGCCGTCATGGGCGAACCTGTGGATTCAAAGGCATTGATTGCCATGACTATCTCACAGTCCTGTTCGTCGGACCCTTCTGTGGTCGCCAGGGGTAGCCTACTAAGCGCCTGTCTGTGCCTTATCGTGTAGTCGGAAGCCGCCAGCATGAGTGCCCACCGCTGAATGCGCGCCGGGGCATTGGCGTTTATTGCCTTGCTCTCGGATAGTAGGGACGTGAGGGGTTTGTGGTCGGTTTCTAACGCAAACTTGGCCCCGAAAAGATATTGGTGCATCTTTTTGACACCGTACACGCACGCGAGCGCCTCCTTCTCAACCATACCGTACTCGCGCTCCGCCCGCGAGAGTGACCTGGAGGCATAAGCAATAGGCTGCAATTTACCAGCATCATTGACGTGCACCCGACTCCGTACGCTGACGCATCACACGTAAGGACTAACTTTTTACCTGGGTCAAAAAAGGCTAAAACACTCTTGGAACATAGGAGGTTGCGTGCCTTATTGAAGGCGCGTTCTTGGTAGTCCCCCCAAAACCATTTGCATCCCTTCCTGAGTAGCACGTGGAGAGGTTCCAGCAGCGTGCTCAAGTTCTGCATAAAGTTCCCAAAGTAATTGAGTAGCCCGAGAAAGGCGCGCAGTTTCAAGACATTCTGGGGCCTGGGTGCCAGGCGAATCGCTTCGGTTTTGGATTCGGTTGGGCGGATTCCATTAGCGGCAATCCTTCTGCCCAAAAATTCAACCTCAGGCGTGAGAAACAGACACTTGGATTTATTAACTCTTAGGCCTACCCGATCCAATCGACTTAGTATTTCCTCAAGATTGCGGAGATGGGAGTCGGTGTCCCTGCCCGCGATGAGTATGTCATCTTGAAACACAACCGTCCCCGGGATGGACTTGAGCAGACTCTCCATGTTGCGCTGGAATATAGCAGCTGCCGACCTGATGCCGAATGGGTATCGATTGTACACAAAGAGGCCTTGATGTGTGTTGATGGTGGTGAGTAGCTTAGACTCTTCGGTCAGTTCTTGCGTCATATACGCAGATGTGAGGTCAAGTTTCGAGAAAAGTTTTCCTCCAGCCAACATGGCAAATAGGTCCTCCACTCTGGGCAGCAGGTATTGGTCCTGTAGGGAGACTCTGTTTATGGTAGACTTGTAATCCCCACAGATTCGCACGGATCCATCAGGCTTCATGACGGTGATGATGGGGCTTGCCCAGTCGCTGAATTCCACGGGAGAAATTATGCCTTCCCGCAGAAGCCGGTCCAGTTCGTTTTCAATCTTTTCCCTCATCACATAAGGCACAGCTCTAGCCTTGTGATGGACCGGTCTGGCATTCTGTGTGATGTAGATTTTAACCTTTGAAGGTGCCCACACCTGGCTGAAAGAGATGTTCAAAACGGCTTAGAACTGTTGAGCAGGTGATCCGTTCCTCTGACGACATAGCGTGAACATCATCCCATTTCCAATTAAGTTCTGCTAGCCAGCTTCTCCCCAACAGGGCTGGGATGTCCCCGGGCACAATCCACAGGGAAAGTCGGTTCACCATCCCTTTGTGTGTGACCGAGAGCATGGTGCTGCCAAGGACTGAGACGATTTCTTTCGTGTAGGTCCTTAGTTTGGTGTCGATCTTTGTGAGTTTTGGTCTGTTGCTTTTGTGCGGCCACAGCTGTTCAAATTGTTGAACGCTCATGAGGGATTGACTGGCCCCCGTGTCCAGTTCCATGTTGATGAATATCCCATTGAGTAGAACGCTCATCATAATTGGAGGCGTCTTGGTGTAAGAACAGTGGACATTGATCGTGTTAACCCGCTGTACCTCGGCGTCCCGTGCACTGTCCCAACCATCTTCTGGTCCGCTTTCCGACACCAGCCGAGCTGCTGTTTTTCTGCACATGCGAGCCAAATGCCCTGTGTAGTTGCAGTTTCTGCAAATGGCATGCTGAAATCAACACACCCTGGTTGAGCGCCTTCCCCCACATCTCCAACACAGACTGTTTACATTGTTTCCGAAGGGTGAGCTGCGTCTGGCTGATCTCCCTTGAGCTTCTCTCAATCTGTTGTTGATTGCTCGCATTGTGGGTTGATGAGGTGTGATCGGCCGTTCATGTGGCCCTTGATTTTGATGGCTTCTGGCGCCACTGTCTGCTGTTGAAGGCCTGCTCTCCTGCCTTTGTCTATGTGTGGGGGTAGCGGTTTGTTTCACAATGTGAACCCCTTGTTCCGATGCCTCGTTGGTTGTCATACCCGAAGTATAGATCAGCCTCGTTTCTTCTTCGCCTGCCAAGAACGTCTGTGCGACCAGTGCTGCTGCCTCTAGAGTCAAGTTCTTAGTCTCTATAAGCTGTCGGAATATGCCTGCGTGGCCTACTCCTTCAATAAAAAAGTCTCTCAGTACTTCTCTCCTTAGTTCATCGGGGAACTCACATGAACTAGCCAGCCTCCGAAGTTCCGCCTCGAAGTCGGGTATGCTTTGGCCCGCACAGCGTCTGTAGTTGTAGAACCTGTGTCTGGCCATGTGTAGGCTGCTTGCTGGCTTCAGGTGGTTTCTCACCAGTGTACTCAAGTCCTCAAATTACTTGCTTGCTGGTTTCTCGGGTGCCAGCAGGTCTTTCATTAAAGCGTATGTTTTCGAGCCACAGCTGGTCAAGAGATGGGCTCTTCTCTTGTCTGCCTTATTGTCGCCCAACCAGTCTTTGGTCACAAAGCTTTGCTGGAGCCTTTCTATAAAGTCATCCCAATTGTCTCCAGCATTGTATTTCTTATCTGAGCTGTTGGTAGCCATTCTGTGGATTCTGTGATCCCGTAACTCGTCGCCGCTGTTAAGTCCTGACTCTAATGTACTGACTTACACGAGACATGCTGAAGTCAAGGTCACTCAGGACCTGCACCTTTAATTCCAGCCCTCCAGTGCTGCACTTTCCTGAGACCTCCCTTTATATACCTCAGTGGGACAGGTATGGAGTGTCTCCTGCAAGTGCACCCCTGGTGGTAAGGTATGCTTATTGTTACAGGTCATATCCAGTTACAGTCATGTATAGCATTGTAAGATACAGTTAAAAACAGTAATGTGAGATACAAGACACCCCCGTTTGCTGGTTCTTTGGGATATTTCGTAACAAGCTCAGCTGTAACTTTGCAAGCTACAAGCAGTGTTCAGAGAGTCTGTTTCTTGGGCTGAAGGAAGTTCTAATGTTCCATTGCCTTGGTTCCAACAGTTCATGGGCTGCAAACCACATCATAAAGGAACTAAGAGAATGCACTTCTCAATCAAATTCAATCTAATTCCTCTTGCACCCCAAAAATAATAAATGATGCATACTCAGCCTCTGATAGGGGATGTGGAAGGAGTCGTCAGCAGAGCGGCAGATACAATTCCAGCAAATTCCAAAAGAACAGCAAAAGCAAGGAGTGACTTCACAAGACTGCAGGATTGTTGGGTGAGTGTTAGCATTTTATTCTCTCTAACATAACTAGATAAACTAATTAATAGAACTATAAATAATCATGTGAATAAAGACTTTGAGAGAGCGGGAGAAGCGTTCGCAGATAAATGTAGGCCTGGCTTTTAAGACTCGGGGAGAAATTGGTCTTGTTTGCACCTCCCGTCAGCGCCTCCGGGGGGGATAATAAGATACAAATGGTTTTGCGACCAGGCGAGGCAAGGTCAGCGACTCCCACTAAATCCGACGGGGTTTTGCTGCGGTGGGACGGCGTTGCATCCGATCTCCTTCGCCACGAGATCGTGACATCATCGCTGGGCGAAAACAGTGGCAGCTGCAGGAGGCGTGCATCGGGCAGCCGGCCACTTCGGGAGCGATGTTTAAAGGCCAGGTGGCCAAGGTCAGTGAACAAAAAACCTACATTCTCTCTTGCAGGTTTTTTAGCGTGTGTCTGCCCACGATCGATCAGCCCACGCTCTGCTTGAGTGCCGGGCTGGTCAGGCGGGATTGCGGCTGCTGTTGTGCAGAAAGTACATTTTTTTCCCTTGGCAGAGACTGCGGCTAAGGGAGGGATCCTTTCAATGCGGCAGTGCTGCCCGGCCCAGTGTGCAGCGCTGCTCCACTCACCGCCGTGCCCCTCCTGCTGCCCATCATCCTGCCTCGCCCCCTGCCCATCGCGCTCCACTCACTGCCCGCCCCCTGCCCATCGTGCCCCACTCATCGCCCGCCCCCTGCCCATCGCACTCCACTCACCGCCCGCCCCCTTCCCATCGCATTCCATTCACCGCCCGCCCCTGCCCATCGCGCTCCACTCACTGCCCGCCCCCTGCCCATCGTGCCCCACTCATCGCCCGCCCCCTGGCCCATCGCACTCCACTCACCACCCGCCCCCTTCCCATCGCGTTCCACTCACCGCCCGCCCCCTTCCCATCGCGTTCCACTCACCGCCCGCCTCCTTCCCATCGCGTTCCACTCACCGCCCGCCCCCTGCCCATCGCACTCCACTCACCACCCGCCCCCTTCCCATCGCGTTCCACTCACCGCCCGCCCCTTCCCATCGCGTTCCACTCACCGCCCGCCTCCTTCCCATCGCGTTCCACTCACCGCCCGCCCCCTTCCCATTGCGTTCCACTCACCGCCCGCCCCCTGCCCATCGCGTTCCATTCACCGCCCGCCCCCTGCCCATCACGCTCCACACACTGCCCCAACCCCTGCCCATCGCGCTCCACTCACCGCCCGCCCCCTTCCCATCGCGCCCCACTCACCGCCCGCCCCCTTCCCATCGCGTTCCACTCACCGCCCGCCCCCTTCCCATCGCGTTCCACTCACCGCCCGCCCCTGCCCATCGCACTCCACTCACCGCCCACCCCCTGCCCATCGCGCCCCACTCACCACCCCATACCCTGCCCATCGCGCTCCACACGCTGCCCCGACCCCTGCCCATCGTGCTCCATTCACTGTCCTTGTACCATCAGCTAATGGGAACAGCCTTTCTCTGTCTACCTTTTCCAAACCCATCATAATCTTATGCACCTCAATCAGATCTCCCCTCAACCTCCTTTGCTCCAAGGAGAACAACCCAGCTTCTCCAGCCTAACCTTGTAGTTAAAATCCCTCATCCCTGGGACCATTCTGGTAAATCTCCTCTGCACCCTCTCAAGGACCTTCACATCCTTCCTAAAGTGTGGTGACCATCCTGGACACCCACGTGTGCAGGAAGTGTCGGCTGGAGGGGTTCGAGCTCTGGGTTTTGGAGCTTGTGCAGAGCTAGAGTCACTGCGGTGCATCCATGAGACTGAGAGCTTCGTGGATAGCATGTTTCAGGAGGTGGTCGCCCCGCAGCGTAAGAGTGTGCAGGCAGAGAGGGAATGGGTGACCGTCAGACAGACAAGGAGGACCAGGCAGGTAGTGTAGGAATTCTGTGTCTGACGGTCACCCATTCCCTCTCTGCCTGCACACTCTTATGCTGCGGGGCGACCACCTCCTGAAACATGCTATCCACGAAGCTCTCAGTCTCATGGATGCACCGCAGTGACTCTAGCTCTGCACAAGCTTCAAAACCCAGAGCTCGAACCCCTCCAGCCGACACTTCCTGCACACGTGGGTGTCCAGGACGGTCACCACACTTTAGGAAGGATGTGAAGGTCCTTGAGAGGGTGCAGAGGAGATTAAAAAGCATGACCTCAAAGGTAGTAATTACTGATTACTCCCGGTGCCATGACATAGTGAGTACAGAAATAGGAGGATAGAGCAGAAGAATGCATAGCTGGAGAGATGGTGCAGGAGAGAGGGCTTCAGCTTCCTGGGGCATTGCGACCGGTTCTGGGGGAGGTGGGACCAGTACAAGCTGGACGAGTTGCACCTCAACAGGGCCGGGACCTCGCAGGGGGGTTTGCTAGTGCTGTTGGGGAGATTTTAAACTAGGCTTCCAGGAGGCAGCGCATCAGGATGTACCATTAGAAAGGAGAAACAAAAGTCATAAAGGATTGGGAGAGACAGATAGCACTGGAGTAAGAAATAGTAAGGTATTAGGTGGGATTAGACTAAGAGAGAACATAGGGTGGTATAAGTTGTGTTTGCAGTGAATGTGTGTGAATGCACGAAGTGTGGTAAACAATGTTGGTGAGTTGCAGGTGCAAATAGCCATGTGGAAATATGATGGCGTGGCGAAAACGGAGACCTGGCTCAAAAAGGGCCGGATTGGGTACTAAATATTTCTGGATAGAAGGTGGTCAGGAAAGATAGGGAAGGAAAGATAAGAGGTAGTGCGGCATTATTGGTTATGGAGAATATTACAGTGCTGGAGAGGGAGGATGTCCTGGAGGGGTCAAGGACAGAATCTATATGGCTAGAGTTAAGAAATAGGGAGTAACTATTTGGACTGTGTTTTTTCTGCACATGCGTCTGTCAAGCTCCGCCCTCCCCATGCCTCCTGCCTGAACCAGAAGTGCCAGACCGCAAGTGCGGCCCCGCTCTCATTCCACGCGGCCTCGGGTGGCGATGGGCAGAGGGCAGCGGCGGGGGGAGGGGGCCAGAAACGCGGAGGGGAGGTGGAAGAGAGAGAGAGACTGGGGAAAGGAGAGAGAGAGAGAGAGAGAGAGAGACTGGGGGAGAGAGAAACTGTGGGGGGGGGGGGGGAACAGAGAGCGAGAAAGAGAGACGGAGGGGGGCGTGGGAGGGGGGATTGGAGGAGAGAGCATGAACTCAGGGAAGACGGATCATGTTTTCCCAACCCCCTACAAGAGAGAGTGACTGGGAGAGAGAGAGCGGGGAGAGAGGGAGAGAGGGAGAGAGAGCGGGGGAGGGAGGGAGAGAGAGAGAGAGAGAGAGAGAGAGAGAGAGAGAGCGGGGAGAGAGAGAGAGAGAGAGCGGGGAGGGAGAGAGAGAGAGAGAGAGAGAGAGCGGGGGAGGAGAGAGAGAGAAGAGAGAGAGCGGGGAGG
>NW_027251024.1:0-73591 GCF_044704955.1 Pristiophorus japonicus
GACACCGACAGACACACCCTGGGGGGGTGGGGGGGACATCCCAGCACGCTGTTGGAGGGCTCCCGGTGCTGCAGTTAGTAAGTAGAAAATGTTTTATTTATTGATTTAAAAAAAAAAATATTTCTTATTAATTTTTTTTGATTGATTTATTGGTTGATTTGTTGATTATTGATGATGGCTCTTTATTTGTAAAACTGAATTGTTTAATGTTTGTAAACTTCCCTTTAAACCCCCCCCCCCCCCTCCCATTCCCTACGCCTGATTTGTAACCTACGCCTGATTTTCTAAAGTGTCGACAAGGTTTTTTCGAGCGTACAAAAATCTTCACTTACTCCATTCTAAGTTAGTTTGGAGTAAGTTTTCACTGACGAAACTTTGAAAACAGGTGTAAGTGGCCGGACACGCCCCCTTTTGAAAAAATATTCTGTTCAAAAGTGAAACTGTTCTAACTGACTAGAACTGGAGCAAGCTAAATGATGAGAATTCCGATTTCTAAGATACTCTGTTCTGCACCAGTTGCTCCTAAAAATCAAGAGCAAATCATGTGGAAACTTGGGGCATTAGTTTCTGAATCCAAGTTATTAATATAAATGAGAAACATTGGAGGTCCCAACACCACAACATCACTCCCCCAATAAGTTCCAGTAGTTTCCTTCTTTTCAGCCACTTTTTAAAATCCATTTCCAGTTGTTCCTTTTTGTCATGTTTGATTGAAATCACTCTTGGGATTTTCCAGGGCAGAATGGAAAGCAACTAGCCTTTAACATTGAAAACACCCCAAGGTGCTTCACATGGAACAAGATTTCATAGAACCATAGAAGTTCTTTTAAAATGATGTGTTGCATTAGGACACATCATTTCCTTTTAGTTGTATTGCTTGTTGTGATTTATCAATATAGGTGCAACGTTTGAAACCCGGCAACCTCGGGACCGAGACTGTGCTGGTTTTCGGATTTTGCCGGATTTTGGACCTCACTGTTGGCGCTCCTCGCCACCCGCCGATACTTCACTTCTCGCTGCCCACCGATCCTCGCCGCCTGCCGATTCCCACTGCTCTTTGCGTCTTGCCGATTCTTGCCGACTGCGGCCCCCCCGGCACTGTTTTTTTTACCGGTTTTCTCGTCCCTCGCCGCCAGATGTTGCCATCTTGGCCGCCTCAAAAATGTTTGGTTTTAGGACAATTCTGGTTTTTGCACAGCCGGATTCGGGATTGTACCTGTACTCTTACTGTTTGGTCCCACATGTTATGATGTATGTAATTTGTTTTCTTGAAGATAGCAGGTACCATGGGCAAAGCAGCACCTGTGTATTAAAGCAGATTACGGTCAATGCATAAATTGTGTTCCTATATATAAGCTGAGCGGGCCAAAGACAAAAACAGGCCATTCGGCCCAACAGGTCTGTGCCGATGTTCATGCTCCACACAAGCCTCCTCCCACCCTACTTCATCTAACCCTATCTGCATATCCTATTCCTTTCACCCTCGCCAGATGCTGTTTTTGTTTAGAAACATGTTGGTACCTCAGTTGACAGTTTATAATGTAGATACTCCAAGAGAATTTATTGCACATTAAAACTACGATGT
Source organism: Pristiophorus japonicus (assembly GCF_044704955.1). Taxonomy (NCBI): domain Eukaryota; kingdom Metazoa; phylum Chordata; class Chondrichthyes; family Pristiophoridae; genus Pristiophorus; species Pristiophorus japonicus. The sequence goes on from NW_027251024.1 coordinate 1,586, forward strand.
TGCTGAAAAAAATCTCAATACTAATTGGAAATATGAAGAAAACTTATATAGTGTATAATGGGATCATCGGTTCCATTCTATGCAGCAGAACAGTGTATATTACCAACACCAACATGGCAGATTGGATTGAACATTTGTGTTTCTATCAAGGGGAAATTTCTTCACTCGGGGTTGGTGGGCGTCTGGAACTCACTGCCCGAAAGAGTGGTAGAGGCAGAAACCCTCACCACATTTTAAAAAAAATACTTGGATGTGCACTTGAAGTGTCGTAACCTACAGGGTACACACCAAGAGCTGGAAAGTGGGATTAGGCTGGATAGCTTTTTGTCGGCCGGCGCGGACACGATGGGCCAAAATGGCCTCATTCCGTGCTGTAAATTTCTATGATTCTATGATAAATGCAGAAAATATTCCCTTGCCCACACCTTAAAAGAAAATGGCACAAATTTTGCTCGGGTCATAGGAATTGACTTCTACCTTTTCAAAAAATGTGAACGCTTGTTCTTAACTTTAGCTGGTACTATTTCTGTAACTCAATACCTTAGTGAACAATTTTACAGAATCTAAGAGATGGTATCCCTTTTAATAAAACACAAGCTTTAAAAAATAACTCTTACTATTTAGGGTATAAGAAATAAAAGTAACTAATGTAAAATGGAAAATCACCCCATGGTTTCAAAGTTTATAGTGATGCAAGAATTGTAAAATTGCAAGATCAATCTTTTTTTTAATAAAGGAAGCAATAGTTTGTGGCAGTGAATTCCACATTCTAACTGTCTTCTGTGTAAGGACAGTTTTTCTGACCTCCACTTCAACCTTTCTTCTGATTTATCTTGAACTTGTACCCACTTGTTACTTTCTCACTGATTGGGGGACACAATTTAACACCCTCATCATAATCACGTCAATCCCAAATCTTCTCATTCTTGTGACAAAAAATGCTGACATCTCAAGTCTCCTTTCAGACATGCATGCTCTTTTGTTCTTTGGTTTGTATAGGTCAGGTGTAAACTGGCAATTAATATCCTCGTTACAGTACATTCATTTTCTGTTTTAACATGATTGCTTCCAAACCTGTTTCAAGAGGCACATCACTTTGGAGGAAATTACTTTCAGTGCAAAGTATTCCTCCCAGCAAGATTGTTTATAATAGTTTTAAAATGGCTCCTCTCAAAGAGGTGACATTCTCGTGCCCAGTACTTAACTCTTTGGTGTATGTTTATCTATACTGTACTTGTATAATGTTATAATATTTAAAAATTAAAAGAGAAACCAAATGCCGGGTGGTGGTTAAGTAACATCATAAAAGTTTCAGGCAGGAGAAGACCGTTGATCGATCTTACCCAGCTTGGTGCATTTCTAATAACCCTGACTTCCATTTGTCGACGAGATCCCATCTAGATCCTTCTTGAAATCCATTAAGGTTTCTAGTACCACCACGGTGCTGGTAATCTGTTCCTCATACTTAACACCCTTTTCGTAAAGTATTTTCTTTTGTTGTCCTTAATAACAACAACTTATGTTTATATAGCACCTTTTTAATAAAGCGTCCCAAAGCGCTTCACAGGAGTGTTATCAAAAAAAAATTTGACACCAAGCCATATAAGGAGATGTTGGGGCAGATGACCAGAAGCTTGGTCAAAGAGTTAGGTTTTAAGGAGTGTCTTAAAGGAGGAAAGAGCAGTGGCGAGGCAAAGATATTTAAGGAAGGAATTCCAGAGCTTAGGACCTAGGCAGCTGAAGCCACGACCGCCAATGGTGGAGCATTTAAAATTGGAGATGTTCAAAAGGCCAGAATAGGTGCAGCGCAGAGGTCTCGGGGGATTATAGGGCTAGAGGTGCTTACAGAGATAAGAAGGGGTAGGCCGTGGAGTGAATTGAAAATGAGAATTATAAAATCGACACGTTGCTTAACTGCGAACCAGTGTAGGTCAGCAAGTACAGGGGAGATGGGTGAGCGGGACTTGGTGTGAGTTAACACACGGGCGGCTGAGTTGTGGATGACCTCAAGTTTATGGAGGGTAGAACTAGGGAGGCCGGCCAGGAGTGTGTTGGAATAGTTACGTCTAGCGGTGAAAAAGGCATGTTTGAGGGTTTTCGTAGCAGATAGGTAATCAGTAAATATGATCCCTTGTGCTTAAATTCTATGCACGGCAGTAACACTTACTTGCATCAAATTTGTTCAAGGAATTTTAAACACTTCTATCATATTCCCTCTGAGTCTTCTCTTTTCAGTTTTTCCTCATAGTCATGAAGCCCAGGCAAATTATATCTATTTGTGCTTGCATTTCATACTTACTGATTTTTCATGTTTTGAATTTTATAGGCCTGGAGATTCGGAAATGATTGTTCTTGGTGCTGTTGCCTCATTGGTAAATAAATCCTAAATCGGAACACTAATATCTGTTATTATATTCAAATTAATGGGGACAAGGCTTTATATGTGCATACATGCCAACTGCTAACATTTCAGCTGACGGTCAGCATTATGGGAATCTAGTCAGCGTGTCGGTGTCAGATGACCAAAGTCAGCATTGGCCAGACCCTCAGCCCTCAATCTCAGTCCTACCTTAATCAGGTTGCGAATAGATGTAATAGCACTGATTAAAGCCTCTATGTACAATCACTGTAAACTCTAGTGCTATAACTCTCCATTCCTCTGATTATGGCATCTCCCCCTTCCCCCCCCCCCCCCCCCCCGATGTCCCACCATTGTGCCTTGAGTCACCTAAGGCCCTCCTTAAACCCCTCTGACTCTCATTTTCCTTTTCCTCCTTTTTAAGCGGTTCCTGAAAACCTAGCTCTTTGTTGAAGCTGTTGGTCAACCCTCCTAACAGCTCAGTTAGCTCAGCCATCCTTATGTTTCTGTGAAGCACTGTAGGATGTATTTTCTATGTGAAAGGCACTATATAAATGCAAGTTGTTGTATTGCAGCTACTGATTTCTGCTTATGGTATATAGAGGCTGGAAACACTGCTATTGGTGATAGGAGTGGCACTGAGAGCAGAGGGGCCTAGTCAATTCTAATAGCACCAGGATTTGGGTAGCAGTGGGATGCGGGGGAAGGGGATGGATGGATGGATGTCAATAACCCAAGGCAAAGAACAAAAAGGGCCACTGTACAGCAAAATTCTAAAAGGACAAAGGGTGTTAAAAGAACAAGCCTGAAGGCTTTGTGTCTTAATGCAAGGAGTATCCGCAATAAAGTGGATGAATTAACTGTGCAAATAGATGTTAACAAATATGATGTGATTGGGATTACGGAGACGTGGTTCCAGGATGATCAGGGCTGGGAACTCAACATCCAGGGGTATTCAACATTCAGGAAAGATAGAATAAAAGGAAAAGGAGGTGGGGTAGCATTGCTGGTTAAGGAGCAAATTAAGGCAATAGTTCGGAAGGACATTAGCTTGGATGATGTGGAATCTATATGGGTAGAGCTGCAGAATACCAAAGGACAAAAAACGTTAGTGGGAGTTGTGTACAGACCTCCAAACAGTAGTAGTGATGTTGGGGAGGGCATCAAACATGAAATTATGGGTGCGTGCAATAAAGGTGCAGCAGTTATAATGGGTGACTTTAATATGCACATAGATTGGGTTAACCAAACTGGAAGAAATACGGTAGAGGAGGATTTCCTGGAGTGCATAAGGGATGGTTTTTTAGACCAATATGTCGAGGAACCAACTAGGGGGGAGGCCATCTTAGACTGGGTGTTGTGTAATGAGAGAGGATTAATTAGCAATCTCGTTGTGCGAGGCCCCTTGGGGAAGAGTGACCATAATATGGTGGAATTCTGCATTAGGATGGAGAATGAAATAGTTAATTCAGAGACCATGGTCCAGAACTTAAAGAAGGGTAACTTTGAAGGTATGAGGCGTGAATTGGCTAGGATAGATTGGCGAATGATACTGAAGGGGTTGACTGTGGATGGGCAATGGCAGACATTTAGAGACCGCATGGATGAACTACAACAATTGTACATTCCTGTCTGTCGTAAAAATAAAAAAGGGAAGGTGGCTCAACCGTGGCTATCTAGGGAAATCAGGGATAGTATTAAAGCCAAGGAAGTGGCATACAAATTGGCCAGAAATAGCAGCGAACCCGGGGACTGGGAGAAATTTAGAACTCAGCAGAGGAGGACAAAGGGTTTGATTAGGGCAGGGAAAATGGAGTACGAGAAGAAACTTGCAGGGAACATTAAGACGGATTGCAAAAGTTTCTATAGATATGTAAAGAGAAAAAGGTTAGTAAAGACAAACGTAGGTCCCCTGCAGTCAGAATCAGGGGAAGTCATAACGGGGAACAAAGAAATGGCGGACCAATTGAACAAGTACTTTGGTTCGGTATTCACTGAGGAGGACACAAACAACCTTCCGGATATAAAAGGGGTCGGAGGGTCTAGTAAGGAGGAGGAACTGAGGGAAATCCTTATTAGTCGGGAAATTGTGTTGGGGAAATTGATGGGATTGAAGGCCGATAAATCCCCAGGGCCTGATGGACTGCATCCCAGAGTACTTAAGGAGGTGGCCTTGGAAATAGTGGATGCATTGCCAGTCATTTTCCAACATTCCATTGACTCTGGATCAGTTCCTATGGAGTGGAGGGTAGCCAATGTAACCCCACTTTTTTAAAAAAGGAGGGAGAGAGAAAACGGGGAATTACAGACCGGTCAGCCTGACATCGGTAGTGGGTAAAATGATGGAATCAATTATTAAGGATGTCATAGCAGTGCATTTGGAAAGAGGTAATATGATAGGTCCAAGTCAGCATGGATTTGTGAAAGGGAAATCATGCTTGACAAATCTTCTGGAATTTTTTGAGGATGTTTCCAGTAGAGTGGACAAGGGAGAACCAGTTGATGTGGTATATTTGGACTTTCAGAAGGCTTTCGACAAGGTCCCACACAAGAGATTAATGTGCAAAGTTAAAGCACATGGGATTGGGGGTAGTGTGCTGACATGGATTGAGAACTGGTTGTCAGACAGGAAGCAAAGAGTAGGAGTAAATGGGGACTTTTCAGAATGGCAGGCAGTGACTAGTGGGGTACCGCAAGGTTCTGTGCTGGGGCCCCAGCTGTTTACACTGTACATTAATGATTTAGACGAGGGGATTAAATGTAGTATCTCCAAATTTGCGGATGACACTAAGTTGGGTGGCAGTGTGAGCTGCGAGGAGGATTCTATGAGGCTGCAGAGCGACTTGGATAGGTTAGGTGAGTGGGCAAATGCATGGCAGATGAAGTATAATGTGGATAAATGTGAGGTTATCCACTTTGGTGGTAAAAACAGAGAGACAGACTATTATCTGAATGGTGACAGATTAGGAAAAGGGGAGGTGCAAAGAGACCTGGGTGTCATGGTACATCAGTCATTGAAGATTGGCGTGCAGGTACAGCAGGCGGTTAAGAAAGCAAATGGCATGTTGGCCTTCATAGCAAGGGGATTTGAGTACAGGGGCAGGGAGGTGTTGCTACAGTTGTACAGGGCATTGGTGAGGCCACACCTGGAGTATTGTGTACAGTTTTGGTCTCCTAACCTGAGGAAGGACATTCTTGCTATTGAGGGAGTGCAGCGAAGGTTCACCAGACTGATTCCCGGGATGGCGGGACTGACCTATCAAGAAAGACTGGATCAACTGGGCTTGTATTCACTGGAGTTCAGAAGAATGAGAGGGGACCTCATAGAAACGTTTAAAATTCTGACGGGGTTAGACAGGTTAGATGCAGGAAGAATGTTCCCAATGTTGGGGAAGTCCAGAACCAGGCGACACAGTCTAAGGATAAGGGGGAAGCCATTTAGGACCGAGATGAGGAGGAATTTCTTCACCCAGAGAGTGGTGAACCTGTGGAATTCTCTACCACAGAAAGTTGTTGAGGCCAATTCACTAAATATATTCAAAAAGGAGTTAGATGAAGTCCTTACTACTAGGGGAATCAAGGGGTATGGTGAGAAAGCAGGAATGGGGTACTGAAGTTGCATGTTCAGCCATGAACTCATTGAATGGCGGTGCAGGCTAGAAGGGCTGAATGGCCTACTCCTGCACCTATTTTCTATGTTTCTATGTTTCTAATAAAAGGGAGAGGGAAGGATTCAGGGGGAAAGGGGAATGAATGGTATGAAGAGAAGGGGGCAGGAGCTGGAAGTGGCATTTTGTTGTAGGGAAGGAGGAGAATTCCAGCATTAACTGACAGGGAGTGGGGGAGAAGAGCACCAGCATGACCTGGGGAGTGGGGAAGGGTCTGGGGCGGCAGGGAGAGCACCATCTTGAATGGAGTTGGGAGGGGGAGAAGAGTTCCAGGTTTAATTGAGGTGTGAGGAGGTTGGAAGTTGGATAATTTACAAACACTAAAGTACCATTGAATAGGGCTCGTTCTGGGCGAATGAGTGTTGAGTTAACTTTTGGGGAAATGATGATCTGTTGAAAATCCAACTGACGATATCTGTACTTTCTGTTGAATAAAAATCCATTAATTGTGAAGTAGAAAAATGCTTAAAACTGAAATCCATAATTTTTTATTTAAAAACTCAATGTTATATAGAATATACACAGGCCATTCAGCCCATCTAGTCCACACGAGTCTCCTCCCACTCTATTCACCTTCCCTCGGCCTTTCAGCATAGCATTCTATTCATGTACTCAACATCTCTGGCACTGCAGCCGATGCATGTGTGGAAATTGAAATTATTTCAGACATCATCCACAAACCTAGCTTTTTCTACCTCTGTGCAGCTGAAGAATGTATGGGAGCATGTCACTGAACTCCTCATGAAATGCACCACCAATTTGTCTCTCGGGCATTGGATTTCTCTTTTCAAGCTTTTGTGTGTTTATTTATGTTTTTATTCTTCCAATCGATATGAATGAATGTTATGTATACCTTTACCTTAAGTTATAAACCCTGTTTTACGACTTTGTTTCATATGTCATAGGCTTATAATGAGGACCATTCTTTAGTTGTCAGCTTTTGTGGTTTGTCTTGGCTTTTTTGGAAGTGTCAGTCAGCTCTTGCTACTTTCCGAGATTAACATGCATGTATGTGCCCGCTGAGGCTCCATGGTATGCAGCTAAGTGGTCCATGAAGGCAAGATCTGTGCACGCCCTTCTTCTAATCTAAAAATACTACATTCTGTGCTTGAGTCTAAATGCAAACTCACTGCCTTTTTTAAAAACAAAATATTGTGCTCCTTTGGGCCCATTATACTGTTGGTGCAGGTACCTGTACAGTGTACTACTAACCTAGAAGACCCAAGTTACCTTGCTAACTCCACATTGCTTTTTAGGCAGAGACAGCTTTGCATAGGCATATGTGTAATGCCCTGCATACTAGTATTTAAACATTGGGATTCACTGATTGCTCAGCTGGTTGTTAAACTATTCAAAATTAGGTGGTCCCAGGTTCAAAACACAGATTCTGCTGAGTTAGTAGATGCCAGCGTGCATGCTGGTTACCAGCCCTGGGCTAGGGAGCAGAACATTGGGCAAGGTTCCCACTCCTGATATCTCTTCACTGATGCTGGAAGTGGACCAAAGCAGACGAGGTTGTCATGCACCTTCAGTTGAATAGCCTGCTGACATATCTAGGCTCACATAGAATAGAATCATAGAATGTTATTGTATAGAAGAAGGTCATTCATCCAGTAGTGTTTGCACCATCTTCCTGAAAGAGCTAAGAGCTTAGTCGAATTCTCTTATCCTTTCCTTATAGCCTTTAGAATGTCTTTTTTTCACATTTATCCTCCCATTTTTTAAATTCTGTCACGGATTTTCTTCTACCACTGTTATAATTGGCAAATTGGTAAGAAAAATAAGGAGGTCACATATTACTTGGAAAATAAGAATCTAAATGGGGTAGAAGAGTAAAGTGATCTTGGAGTACAAATATACAAATCACTACAAGTAGTGACACAGTTTAAGAAGGCCATAAAAAAGCAAACCAAGCACTAGGATTTATTTCTAGAGGGATAGAATTGAAAAGTAGAGATGTTATGGTAAACTTGGTTCGATCAGACTTGGAGTACTGTGTACAATTCATAGAATTACGGAAATTTACAGCATGGAAGGAGGCCATTCGGCCGGCTGACAGAGCTATCCAGCATAATCCCACTTTTGAGCTCTTGGTCCGTAGTCTTGTAGGTTACGGCACTTCAAGTGCACATCCAAGTACTTTTTAAGTGCGGTGAGGGTTTCTGCCTCTACCACCATTTCAAGCAGAGAGTTCCAGACCCCTATCACCCTCTGGGTGAAAATATTTGCCCTCAAATCCCCTCTAAACCGACCAATTTCTTTACATTTTTACCTGGTTATTGACCCTTCTGTTAAGGGAAATAAGTCCTTCCTATCCACTCTATCAAGGTTCCTCATAATTTTATACACATCAATAAAGTCTCTCTCCAGCCTCCTCGGTTCCAAAAAAAAACAACACCAGCCTATCCAATCTGAACTCCTAGCTAAAATTCTCCAATCCAGGCAACGTTTTTGTAAATCTCCTCTCTACCCTCGCCAGTTCAATCATATCTTTCCTGTAATATGATGACCAGAACTGCACACAGTACTCTAGCTGTGGCCTATATAGTGTTTTATACAGTTCAAACATAATCTCCCTGCACTATTCTATGCTTTGGCTAATAAAGGCAAGTATTCCCTATGCCTTCTTAACCACCTTATCTACCCTGTCCCGCTACCTTCAGGGATTTGTGGACATGTACTCCAAGATCCCTCTGTTCCTCTACACTTCTCGGTGTCCTACCATTTATTGTGTATTCCCTTGCCTTGTTAGCCCTCCCCAAATGCATTACCTTACACTTCTCCGGATTGAATTCCATTTGACACTGTTCTGCCCATCTGACCAGTTCATTGATATCTTCCTGCACTGGAGAGTGTGAAAATAAGATTTGCAAGGATGATATCAGAAATGTGAGGTTAAACCTATCAGGAAAGGATGAACAGGCAGGGTCTCTTTTTTTTTTCTCTCTTGGAAAAGAGAAGGCTAAGGGGTGACCTAATAGAGATCTTTAATGTTATGAAAGGTTTTGATAGAGTAGACACAGAGAGAGTGTTTCTACTTGTGGGGAAGAGCAAAACTTAGAGGTCATCAATATAAGATAGTCACCAAGAAATCAAATGGGAAATTCAGAAGAAACTTCTTTACTCAGAATGCGGAACGGACTATCACAGGGAGTGGTTGAAGTGAATACTATAGATTCATTTTAAGGGGAGGTTAGATAAGCATATGAGGGAGAAGGGAATAGAGAGTTATGCTGATAGTTAGATGAGGAAAGTCAGGAGGAGGCTCAAGTGGAGCATAAATGCCGGCATGAACTAGTTGGGCCGAATGGCCTATTTCTGTGTTGTATCTTATCCAGGTACGGTATCTGGCAGGGCATTTCATGTCGTAATAACACTCTGCAAAATTTTTTTTTTTTTTAATTCTCCTAACTGTCCCTTCTTGCCGATTAATTGATAAGGGTAGATTTACTTCTGCCATGTGCCTGCCCCCAGGCAAAGGATCAGATTATGTGCCCCACCTGTGCTGGGGCTTCCCATCAAGCAGACCTATTCTGATGAGGTTGAAAGGCCACTTATGGCCTCTTGCCTCATTCTCTGATCCCAAAGCTTAGTCAGCAAAGGGACACCAGGGGAATGCTGGTACAGTCGCCTTCCCCCAGACCCGCATATGCCAAGGGTCTTCAGAGGTCCTGGGGCCAGACTGAAGAGATGCAAACAACATAAACATCTGTTTTTACCCTGTGTTCCCTCAAGGAGATAATTCGAGGCACTTGAGGCCCAGAGCACAGCTGCCGACCTTAAAGCTCTCCTCCTCATTCCTGCCCTGATTGTTGAGACAAGGCCACACAGGTGGCCCAGGTCTGGAAAATTTGGGTGTACCTCCTCCTACATGTGTAGCACGCCTTGGATATGCTGCAACTGGGGTCATGTGTAGCTATAGCCCAAGGACAGAAATATACCTTGAGGTGAAGCTCTAACAGCCTTCTAATTTTGGAGGCAATGCTATTAATCTGTTCTTTTCAGGCCTGCCAACAAAACATTTGATGGTGGTATTGTCACTAGGCTTTAGAGACTAGGTGGAAAGTCAAATTTGAAAGGGTAACCCAAGGTAGACTTGACAGAGAAACAATGATCGGTGACAGCGTAGAGGAACTACATCCAATAAAGAAAAAACTTGCATACATATTTAGAGTCTGCGATGTTCCTGAGGTCAGGCCAAAGATTATGCAGGCAAGTATAAAATATTTCCTGTTAACCCTTTTCCCCCATCCTCTTGGAGAGCAGCAGCCCAAAGTCCCCACTCTGTGGCTGGGAGCACAGCTGTAGGCCCAAGAAGCATACAGTCATGCTCACACTTTCTCCCCATTGTACAGGTGCATGGCTCAGCCCAGGGGCGGACTTGCACCTGGTGTCCACCTATACTGTACAAAAATAGGGCTCCAGGCTCCTCGTGTGCACAATGCCCATGGAGAATTTCCCACTTACTCTGCTTACTGACGACTGCCAGGGGAAATAGCTTTTCCCCCTTTTATTTTATTAAAACTTTTAATAAACTTGACCACCTCCATCTGATCCTCTTGACCACCTCTGTTCTGTTGAAAAGAGCCCCAGTTTCTCTAGTCTCTCCTCATAAGTGAAGTCCTCATTCCGGGAATCATCTTATTAAATCTCATTTGTAGTCTTGCCACTCTTCCTGAAGTAAGGAAAAATATTCTAACTGGAGCCCAACCAGTTATTCTGGTTTAGCATTCTGGGGGAGGTGGGACCAGTACAAACCAGGCGGTCCGGAACCAATGTCCTAGGGGGAGTGTTTGCTAGTGCTGTTGGGGAGGGGTTAAACTAATATGGCAGGGGGATGAGAACCTATGCAAGGAGACAGAGGGAAGTAGAATGGGGGCAGAAGCAAAAGATTAAAAAGAAGAAAAGTAAAAGTGGAGGGCAGAGAAACCCAAGGTAAAAAGCAAAAAGGGCCACATTACAGCAAAATTCTAAAAGGGAAAAGTGTGTTAAAAAGACAAGCCTGAAGGCTCTGTGCCTCAATGCGAGGAGTATTCGGAATAAAGTGGACGAATTAACTGCGCAGATAGCAGTTAACGGATATGATGTAATTGGCATCACAGAGACATGGCTCCAGGGTGACCAAGGCTGGGAACTCAACATCCAGCGGTATTCAACATTTATGAAGGATAGACAGAAAGGAAAAGGAGGTTGGGGTGGCTTTGCTGGTTAAAGAGGAAATTAATGCAATAGTAAGGAACGACATTAGCTTGGATGGTGTGGAATCGGTATGGGCGGAGCTACGGAATACCAAAGGGCAGAAAACGCTAGTGGGAGTTGTGTACAGACCACCAAACAGTAGTAGTGAGGTTGGGGACAGCATCAAACAAGAAATTAGGGATGCGTGCAATAAAGGTACAGCAGTTAGCATTGGCGACTTTAATCTACATATTGATTGGGCTAACCAAACTGGTAGCAATGCGGTGGAGGAGGATTTCCTGGAGTGTATTAGGGATGGTTTTCTTGACCAATATGTCAAGGAACCAATCAGGGAGCTGGCCATCCTAGACTGGGTGATGTGTAATGAGAAAGGACGAATTAGCAATCTTGTTGTGCGAGGCCCCTTGGGCAAGAGTGACCATAACATGGTAGAAATCTTTATTAAGATGGAAAGTTACACAGTTAATTCAGAGACTAGTGTGCTGAACTTCAGGAAAGGTAACTTCGATGATATGAGGCATGAATTGGCTAGAATATACTGGCGAATAATACTTAAAAGGTTGACAGTGGATAGGCAATGGCAAACATTGAAAGATCACATGGATGAACTTCAACAATTGTACATCCCTGACTGGAGTAAAATTAAAAAGGGGAAGGTGGCTCAACCGTGACTAACCAGGGAAATTAAGGATAGTGTTAAATCCAAGGAAGAGGCATATAAATTGGCCAGAAAAAGCAGCAAACCTGAGGACTGGGAGAATTTTATAATACAGCAGAGGAGGACAAAGGGTTTAATTAGGAGGGGGAAAATAGAGTATGAGAGGAAGCTTGCTGGGAACATAAAAACTGACTGCAAAAGCTTCTATAGATATGTGAAGAGAAAAAGATTCGTGAAAACAAATGTAGGTCCCTTGCAGTCAGATTCAGGTGAATTTATAATGGGGAACAAAGAAATGGCGGACCCGTTAAACAAATACTTTGGTTCTGTCTTCACAAAGGAAGACACAAATAACGTTCTGGAAATACTAGGGGACCGAGGGTCTAGTGAGAAGGAGGAACTGAAGGAAATCCTTATTAGGTGGGAAATTATGTTGGGGAAATTGATGGGATTGAAGGCCGATTAAATCCCCGGGGCCTGATAGTCTGCATCCCAGAGTACATAAGGAAGTAGCCCTAGAAATAGTGGATGCATTGGTGATCATTTTCCAACAGTCTATCGACTCTGGATCGGTTCCTATGGACTGGAGGGTAGCTAATGTAACACCACTTTTTAAGAAAGGAGGTTAGCCTGACATCAGTACTGGGGAAAATGTTGGAATCAATTATTAAAGGTGAAATAGCAGCACATTTGGAAAGCAGTGACGGGATCGGTCCAAGTCAGCATGGATTTATGAAAAGGAAATCCTGCTTGACAAATCTTCTGGAATTTTTTGAGGATGTAACTGGTAGAGTGGATAAGAGAGAACCAGTGGATGTGGTGTATTTGGAATTTCAAAAGGCTTTTGACAAGGTCCCACACAAGAGATTGTTGTGCAAAATCAAAGCACATGGTATTGGGGGTAATGTACTGATGTGGATAGAGAACTGGTTGGCAGACAGGAAGCAGAGAATCGGGATAAATGGGTCTTTTTCAGAATGGCAGGTGACTAGTGGGGTGCTGCAGGGCTCAGTGCTGGAACCCAGCTATTTACAATATCGATGAATGATTTGGATGAGGGAATTGAGTGTAATATCGGCAAGTTTGCAGATGACACTAAGCTGGGTGGCGGTGTGAGCTGTGAGGAGGACGCTAAGAGGCTGCAGGGGGACTTGGACAGGTTAGGTGAGAGGGCAAACGCGTGGCAGATGCAGTATAATGTGGATAAATGTGAGGTTATCCACTTTGGTGGCAAAAACATGAAGGCAGAATATCATCTGAATGGCGGCAGATTAGGAAAAGAGGAGGTGCAACGAGACCTGGGTGTCATGGTTCATTTGTCATTGAAAGTTGGCATGCAGGTATAGCAGGCGGTGAAATGGCATGTTGGCCTTCATAGCGAGAGGATTTGAGTATAGGAGCAGAGAGGTCTTACTTCAGTTGTACAGGGCCTTAGTGTGGCCTCACCTGGAATATTGTGTTCAGTTTTGGTCTCCTAATCTGAGGAAGGACGTTCTTGCTATTGAGGGAATGCAGCGAAGGTTCACCAGACTGATTCCTGGGATGGCAGGACTGACATATGAGGAGAGACTGAATCGACTGGGTTTGTATTCACTGGAGTTTAGAAGGATGAGAGGGGATCTCATAGAAACATATAAAATTCTGACAGGACTGGACAGGTTAGATGCAGGAAGAATGTTCCCGATGTTGGGGAAGTCCAGAACCTGGGCACACAGTCTAAGGATAAGGGGTAAGCCATTTAGGACTGAGATGAGGAGAAACTTCTTCACTCAGAAAGTTGTTAACCTGTGGAATTCCCTACCGCAGAGAGTTATTGATGCCAATTTATTGGATATATTCAAGAGGGAGTTAGATATGGCTCTTACAGCTAAAGGGATCAAAGGGTATGGAGAGAAAGCAGGAAAGGGGTACTGAGGTGAATGATCAGCCATGATCTTATTGAATGGTGGTGCAGGCTTGAAGGGCCGATTGGCCGACTCCTACACCTATTTTCTATTTTTCTATGTTTCTAAGATAAGAGCTCACGGATTTGGGGGGTAATATATTAGCATGGATAGAGGATTGGCTAATTAACCGAAAACAGAGAGTTGGGATAAATGGGTAATTTTCCAGTTGGCAAACTGTAACTAGTGGGATGCCACAGCGATTGCTGCTGGAGCCTCAACTATTTACAATCTATATTAATGACTTGGATGAAGGGACCAAGGGCTAGACTTTCCACTTCACATCGCTGGAATATTGCCCATGTATCGCCCAAAAATCACCCACAACAGCCTGCTATCACCCATTTTGAGCAAAAAGTGGAAATTCAGGCAGGAACATCGCCGTAAAATGATCCCTCCAAGGTTTGGCTCACATCGCCGAGCTGATCGCTGAGGTGATCGCCCCCACATCGGCCAGTGCAACTTTCGGCACATTGCCGGCACATCGCGGGCTAATCGCTCGCCGAGAACGTCGCTGGAGAATAGTTGCTGTACCCGGGCCTTCCTCACAGAACTGGGCACTACGGACGCCATTTTGAATTTCTGAGGAAGGGAGGAAGCAGCTAATAAACTTGAGCTTATAAATTGTGAGTCTTTTACAGATAGATCCACTCCCATTTATACTTCTATTTAATTATACTAACAGCTTAGTAGATTCGTTTTTTTTACTAAAAAGTGCATTTATAGCAAGTGAAAATAATATTATTGATCGTGATGGGGCCTATGGTTTCTCTGTCATTACTTGTAACTGCTCACATGCTGGCTTCTGAAAGGATCAATCGAAGAGGTGGCAGAGTAATGCGGAGACAGAGGAGGAGAATGTACAGCCAATGAAGGTACAAGGAAAAGCAATCTTATCTCAACTTGTCTGATAACGTGTGTCTTAGGAAGCTGCCCTTCCGGAAGGAGGTCATCGATGAGATATGCCAGCTCATCAAGAGGGATCTGCAGTCTACCAGCACCATCAGAACCGCACTGCCCATTGAGGTAAAGGTTACTGGGGCACTATCCATCTACGCATCTGGATCCTTTCAGGCTTCAGCTGGCGACATCTGTGGTATATCTCAGCACACCACACACTGCTCCATTCGACAGGTGACTGAAGCCCTTTACGCTCGTAGGATGGACTTTATGAACTTCCCTATGACCAAGGAGGCACAGACCGGGAGAACATAATAAGAACATAAGAATTAGGAACAGGAGTAGGCCATCGAGCCCCTCGAGCCTGCTCCGCTATTCAACAAGATCATGGCTGATCTTGCCGTGGACTCAGCTCCACTTACCCGCCCGCTCCCCGTAACCCTTAATTCCCTTATTGGTTAAAAATCTATCTATCTGTGATTTGAATACATTCAATGAACTAGCCTCAACTGCTTCCTTGGGCAGAGAATTCCACAGATTCACAACCCTCTGAGAGAAGAAATTCCTTCTCGACTCGGGTTTAAATTGGCTCCCCCGTATTTTGAGGCTGTGCCCCCTAGTTCTAGTCACCCAGACCAGTGGAAACAACCTCTCTGCCTCTATCTTGTCTATCCCTTTCATTATTTTAAATGTTTCTATAAGATCACCCCTCATCCTTCTGAACTCCAACGAGTAAAGACCCAGTCTACTCAACCTATCATCGTAAGGTAACCCAACCCTCTCCTCTGCGGAATCAGCCTAGTGAATCGTCTCTGTACCCGCTCCAAAGCTAGTATATCCTTCCTTAAGTAAGGTGACCAAAACTGCACGCAGTACTCCAGGTGCGTCCTCACCAATACCCTATACAGTTGCAGCAGGACCTCCCTGCTTTTGTACTCCATCCCTCTCGCAATGAAGGCCAACATTCCATTCGCCTTCTTGATTACCTGCTGCACCTGCAAACTAACTTTTTGGGATTCATGCACAAGGGCCCCCAGGTCCCTCTGCATCGCAGCATGTTGTAATTTCTCCCCATTCAAATAATATTCCCTTTTACTGTTTTTTTTTTCCAAGGTGGATGACCTCACATTTTCCGACATTGTATTCCATCTGCCAAACCTTAGCCCATTCGCTTAACCTATCTAAATCTCTTTGCAGCCTCTCTGTGTCCTCTACACAACCGCTTTCCCACTAATCTTTGTGTCATCTGCAAATTTTGTTACACTACACTCTGTCCCCTCTTCCAGGTCATCTATGTATATTGTAAACAGTTGTGGTCCCAGCACCGATCCCTGTGGCACACCACTAACCACCGATTTCCAACCCGAAAAGGACCCATTTACTCTGACTCTCTGCTTTCTGTTAGCCAGCCAATTCTCTATCCATGCTAATACATTTCCTCTGACTCCGCGTACCTCTATCTTCTGCAGTAACCTTTTGTGTGGCACCTTATCGAATGCCTTTTGGAAATCTAAATATACCACATCCATCGGTACACTTCTATCCACATGCTCGTTATATCCTCAAATAATTCCAGTAAATTAGTTAAACATGATTTCCCCTTCATGAATTCATGTTGCGTCTGCTTGGTTGCACTATTCCTACCTAGATGTCCCGCTATTTCTTCCTTAATGATAGCTTCAAGCATTTTCCCCACTACAGATGTTAAACTAACCGGCCTATAGTTACCTGCCTTTTGTCTACCCCCTTTTTTAAACAGAGGCGTTACATTAGCTGCTTTCCAATCCGCTGGTACCTCCCCAGAGTCCAGAGAATTTTGGTAGATTATAACAAATGCATCTGCTATAACTTCCGCCATCTCTTTTAATACTCTGGGATGCATTTCATCCGGACCAGGGGACTTGTCTACCTTGAGTCCCATTAGCCTGTCCAGCACTACCCCCCTAGTGATAGTGATTATCTCAAGGTCCTCCCTTCCCACATTCCCGTGACAAGCAACTTTTGGCATGGTTTTTGTGTCTTCCACTGTGAAGACCGAAGCAAAATAATTGTTTAAGGTCTCAGCCATTTCCACATTTCCCATTATTAAATCCCCCTTCTCATCTTCTAAGGGACCGACATTTACTTTAGTCACTCTTTTCCGTTTTATATATCGGTAAAAGCTTTTACTATCTGCTTTTATGTTTTGCGCAAGTTTACTTTCGTAATCTATCTTTCCTTTCTTTGGGTTTCTCGAGAATAGCAAATTTCCCCAAGGTGCAGGGAGCGATAGACTGCACACGCATCGTCCTGAAGGCCTCTTTACAGAACTCTCAGGTGTTTTGTAACAGAAAGGGATTCCACTCCCTGAATGTGCAGCTTGTTGTCGACCGCAACTAAATAATCATGACAGTAAATGCTACATTTCCAGGCAGCGTCATGATCCGCACATCCTGTGTGAGACTGCTATCCCTCACCTGTTTATCAATCAGCCAGAAGGTCACGGTTGGATGCTGGGGGGTAAAGGATATGGGCTTGCCAGTTGGCTCATGACTCCCCAGATGGAAGCCGAGAAGCGTTAGGCCAAAAGTCACATAGCTACACGCAACATCGTCGAAAAGACAATTGGAGTGCTCAAGCAGCGCTTCAGATGCCTGGACCATTCTGGTGGCAGCCTACAGTACCACCCTGACCAGGTGGCTGAGTTTATTTGTGGTGTGTTGCATGTTGCATAACCTAGTTATAAGGAGAGGACAACAAATGCCAGATGGGGCTGCAGGTCCACCTCCAGAAGGAGTGGAGGCAGATGAGGAAGAGGAGGAGGCTGGTGAGGACTTCGGGGAGGACAATCCCTGGTCCCACCTCCCCCCCCCCAAAAAACCTTGTGGGAGTTACGCGGCTGCAAAGATGTTCTGCCAGCAGCTCATAAATGGACGCTTTGCATGAAATTACATTGCGGACAGTTACAGTTAGACAAAAGTTGAGTTATGTTTTAGCCTTGCCTGCTCTGCCCTGGCCTGGCCATTGTTGCATTAATGCTTAACTTAACATGTTATTATAAGACAATGCACAACAATTGCTAAATTCAATAAAAAATGTTATTACTTTAACAAGAATTTTATTGTAATTTTTAACAACAACCCCCCCCCCCCCCCAAACTATAAACGAACATTAACAGTAGCAGTAAGATAACACAACAATAAAAAAAATAAACTATTTTAACAAAAACACCCCTTTTTAAGTCTCTGGCTGCTGTAGCATAGAGAGATGTGTCAAGCTTTAGCTCCTAAACATGCTAAACTTTGTTTCAACCGTCAGTCCTGCCATCCCAGGAATCAGTCTGGTGAACTTTCGCTGCACTCCCTCAATAGCAAGAACGTCCTTCCTCAGATTAGGAGACCAAAACTGAACACACTATTCCAGGTGAGGCCTCACTAAGGCCCTGTACAACTGCAGTAAGACCTCCCTGCTCCTATACTCAAATCCCCTAGCTATGAAGGCCATCGTACCATTTGCCGCCTTCACCGCCTGCTGTACCTGTATGCCAACTTTCAGTGACTGATGAACCATGACACCCAGGTCTCGTTGCACCTCCCCTTTTCCTAATCTGCCATTCAGATAATATTCCTGGGATGGCAGGACTGACGGTTGAAACAAAGTTTAGCATGTTTAGGAGCTAAAGCTTGACACATCTCTCTATGCTACAGCAGCCAGAGACTTAAAAAGGGGTGTTTTTGTTAAAATAGTTTATTTTTTTTATTGTTGTGTTATCTTACTGCTACTGTTAATGTTCGTTTATAGTTTGGGGGGGGGGGGGGGGGGGGTTGTTGTTAAAAATTACAATAAAATTCTTGTTAAAGTAATAACTTCATGACTTTAATTTTTTTGTTCTTATTAATTTAATTGTGAGAAGGAAGGATGGTTTTGTAAGTCTGTTCCCTAAGATGTGGTTGGTTCAGGTCATCGCCGCTTCCCGCCCCTATCCTAGACCGAATGGCCTCCGATGTACTTACCTGCGCCGATTTCTTTAACTCTTTGCAAGGGTTTTCTTACGTGGCCACATACGCTAGCCTAAGTAGAAATGGAGTAACTATTAGCTGGCCAAAGTTGCCTAAATGGCCAGAATTGGCGTAGGTGGTTGGTAACGCCTCCTTTTGAGAAAAAAAAACTAACCTAAAAAAAAACGCAACTCGGTGAGTTACGCTGGTGCAAATTGATTGGGAAAACTGGGGATTTTTAAGTTAGACCAGAAAAAGCAGCCTACTCCAAAAAGAAACGGAGCAACCCTTGGCCAAAATTGAGCCCATTGAATCTAGAAAGTTCCTCATCTTAACTTATTTTAATTTCCCTCGTATTTCTGTTACTTTATCCACTTTCCCTACTGTGAAGTCCGATACAAAGTAGTTATTTAACAAGTCTGTCATTTCCTTATTTTCAAATACAGTATTACCTGCCTTTGTGTTTAAGGGGCCCACATTATTTTTAGTCAGCCTCTTTCTCTTAATATACTTGTAAAAACCTTCAACGTTGTCCTTGATATCCCTCACTCATTTCTGCTCAAATCCCCTTTTGCAGTTCTTAATGATTTTTTTGTATCCCTTTGCTGTTCTTTATACCTCTTCCCAATCTGTGGGATCTCTGGGATCTTCACTGATCTTTGCACTTGTATTCTTCTCATCTAAAGTTTTACTATCCAGTATATATTTTCCATCCTTATTTCCCCCTCCCAGAATGTACCACTTCACATTTTTCTGTATTAAATTTCATCTGGCATCTACCTGCCCATTCTACTAACCTGTCTGTGTCTTTGTGAAGTCAATGATGCGCCTCTTTATAGTTAAGCACAGTCCTTATTTTTGTTGTCTGTAATTTTGACATTGTGCACCCCTCCCCCGTCCTCATGTGTTTGCATATGTTTTATATCTCTCTACTCTGAGAAACATTCATTCACCACTACACTTTGTTTTCTGCGCTTTAGCCAATCAATGCCACATTTCCTCACACAAGAAAGATTGGCCATTTGGGTAAAGTACTAGAAGGTGATTGGTGCCCTTGGAAGGAGTCAATACTTTTTATCAGAAAAGAAGAGACGGGAAGGGGATAGAACAAAATGAGGGAAGACTTTCTTGGGTCTGTGCCTAGGTGCACTGGACATCTCTTGGCACAGTGAGTATCATAAAATCGTCTTGGTCGGCCTACACGGCAGTAAAGGAACCTGCCTAGTTTTTCTTCCATTCATTTATATTGGGCGGGTTCCTTTACAGATATGTGCTTCGACTTGCCCGAGATGCCAATGTTCAATACGCGCAGGTGATCTAGTACGCCGTGGACACGGACCATATAAAATCTCCTCATTAACTTTCTTTTGTTTTTGGAACTGACAGGAACATGGACTATACTAACTGAATGCACTTGTTCGATAGGCCAATGTGTAAGGCATGAAATATATCAAGATTAAAAGTGATCAGGAAGGCCAATGGTATCTTGGCCTTTATTGCAAAGGGGATGGAGTATAGAAACATAGAAACATAGAAAATAGGTGCAGGAGTAGGCCATTCGGCCCTTCTAGCCTGCACCGCCATTCAATGAGTTCATGGCTGAACATTCAACTTCAGTACCCCATTCCTGCTTTCTCGCCATACCCCTTGATCCCCCTCGTAGTAAGGACCTCATCTAACTCCTTTTTGAATATATTTAGTGAATTGGCCTCAACAACTTTCTGTGGTAGAGAATTCCACAGGTTCACCACTCTCTGGGTGAAGAAGTTCCTCCGCATCTCGGTCCTAAATGGCTTACCCCTTATCCTTAGACTGTGACCTCTGGTTCTGGACTTCCCCAACATTGGGAACATTCTTCCTGCATCTAACCTGTCTAACCCCGTCAGAATTTTATATGTTTCTATGAGGTCCCCTCTCATTCTTCTGAACTCCAGTGAATACAAGCCCAGTTGATCCAGTCTTTCTTGATAGGTCAGTCCCGCCATCCCGGGAATCAGTCTGGTGAACCTTCGCTGCACTCCCTCAATAGCAAGAATGTCCTTCCTCAGGTTAGGAAACCAAAACTGTACACAATACTCCAGGTGTGGCCTCACCAATGCCCTGTACAACTGTAGCAACACCTCCCTGCCCCTGTACTCAAATCCCCTTGCTATGAAGGCCAACATGCCATTTGCTTTCTTAACCGCCTGCTGCACCTGCATGCCAACCTTCAATGACTGATGTACCATGACACCCAGGTCTCTTTGCACCTCCCCTTTTCCTAATCTGTCACCATTCAGATAATAGTCTGTCTCTCTGTTTTTACCACCAAAGTGGATAAAAGCAGGGAAGTCTTGCTACAGCTGTACAAGGTATTGGTGAGGCCACACCTGGAATACTGCACGCAGTTTTGTTTTTCATATTTACAAAAGGATATATTTGCTTTGGAGGCAGTTCAGAGAAGGTTCACAAGGTTGACTCCAGGGATGAAAGGGTTGACTTATGAGGAAAGGTTGAGTAGGTTGGACCTACTCATTAGAATTCAGAAGAATGAGAGGTGATCTTATCGAAACGTATAAGATTATGAGGAGGCTTGACAAGGTGGATGCAGAGAGGATGTTTCCAATGATGGGGGAGACTAGAACTAGAGGGCATGATCTTAGAATAAGGGGCTGCCCATTTAAAACTGAGATGAGGAGAATTTTCTTCTGAGAGTTGTAAATCTGTGGAATTCGCTGCCTCAGAGAGCTGTGGAAGCTAGAACATTGAATAAATTTAAGACAGAAATAGACAGTTTCTTGAACGATAAGGGGTTATGGGAAGCAGGCGGGGAAGTGGAGCTGAGTCCATGATCAGATCAACCATGATCTTATTGAATGGCTGAGTAGGCTCGAGGGGCCATGTGGCCTACTCCTGTTCCTATTTCTTATGTTCTTAAAAAGGTGCAAATCAATGGGGAATGCAAGATTGGTGCCAGTTGATACTGTTTGGATTGAGAACACAAGGTGTTCATTCCATTTAATTAAAATGGGGAGAAAATGACAGGGAGGAACAAAAAATATCAGGTAGAAATTCCTTTGCTGTGACTGTTGAATCATGAAACATGGAGGACCCTGGCAGTAATTTGTATCAATGAGGGAGAACTCCAGTTAAAGGCACTAAAATGGTTATTCACTGTTGAAGGTTAACAGAATTCTGCATTCTTTTTCCAAGCTCCAGCTTTTGTTTCTTGGAAATGGGACACTGATTTGGCAGAAAGAAAAATAGATTGTTTTTGAGTGCAGATCCTTCATTGGAATGTATTTTATTACGTGTGTGGCATAGGTTTGGGCAAGTCACCAACTTAATTAGCTACAAAAGCAGAAATAAATAGTATCAACTGTTGATTATCACTCCATAAACTTTTTATACCACAGTTATTAATCTTCAGTGTGGATATTTCCTTGCAACAATATGCACTGGCCCTGAGCTTTCATCCACAAAACAACTTTTGGCAAAAATATGGGATCAAATTCTCTGCATGAATTTCATAAAAATAATTTCAAAAATATAATGAATATCGAGATGTGATTTCGAGACTGAAATCTAATCCCAGAGTTCATGTACAGACTATAAATCTCTCAGGTTTTTCTGTTGCAGTTTATGATGTCCTTTGAGCCTCATTTTCCTCCTGAGGTTCTAGCCTTGCAGTCTTTTCCAGATATTCATTGTTCTCTGTATTGACCCCTGTATAAAATATACTTGAAGGCTGTGTTTAAAGACTCTGAAATATCTGGATAGTGTTAATTATCAACAATTGTCAAGTGAAAGAATGACCAACCTAATATATTAGGTCTGGTTAATAAAGATAATTGACCTAGTATGAATTCTATTTCCCTGTGGATATGCATTGTTGTTATTATTGGCACACATATCACAAGTTATATCTCCTCATTCTCTGAAACTATGGATCATCAACATATGATCCCTGTGCAATGAATGGAGTACATTTTTCAGTATAAGGCCCACTCTCAGTTCACGGGAGGACAAACATTTCTAACTTCATCCCTCCCTCTCTTTTTTTTGTGTGTGTATTTCAGTTCTAGAGTACGGACTACTTTTCACTTTTTCACATCTAGTAGAACTCAGTTCGACATCCTTCAGAAAATCTTTGGTTTCTTGTCTTCATCAATTATCTAGTAGATGTCTTCAGCGGAATTGGAGATGAGGGTGGATTCACTCTGGAGCATCCATGATGCTGAGAATGACGTGAGTAGCACGTGTAGCGAGTTGGTCTTACCGCAGGTGAAGGGACCACAGCCAGATAGGGAATGGAAGACCAGCAGGAAGAGCAGTGCAAGGAAGGTAGTGCAGGGGTCCCCTGCGGTCATCCCCCTGCAAAACAGATACACCGCTTTGAGTACTGTTGAGGGGGATGACTCATCAGGGGAGGGCAGCAGCAGCCAAGTTCATGGCACCGTGGCTGGCTCTGCTGCACAGGAGGGCAGGAAAAAGAGTGGGAGAGTGATAGGGATAGGGGATTCAATTGTAAGGGAAATAGATAGGCATTTCTGAGGCCGCAACCGAGACTCCAGGATGGTATGTTGCCTCCTTGGTCAAGGGTCAAGGATGTCTCTGAGCGGGTGCAGGACATTCTGAAAAGGGAGGGTGAACAGCCAGTTGTCGTGGTGCACATTGGTGCCAACGATATTGGTAAAAAAAGAGATGAGGTCCTACGAGACGAATTTAAGGAGATAGGAGCAAAATTAAAACATAGGACCTCAAAAGTAGTAATCTCGGGATTGCTACCAGTGCCATGTGCTAGTCAGAGTAGGAATCGCAGGATAGCTCAGATGAATACGTGACTTGAGCAGTGGTGCAGCAGGGAGGGATTCACATTCCTGGGGCATTGGAACCGGTTCTGGGGGAGGTGGGACCAGTACAAACCGGACGGTCTGCACCTGGGCAGGACCGGAACCAATGTCCGAGGGGGGAGTGTTTGCTAGTGCTGTTGAGGAGGAGTTAAACTAATATGGCAGGGGGATGGGAACCAATGCAGGGAGACAGAGGGAAACAAAATGGAGACAGAAGCAAAAGACAGAAAGGAGATGAGTAAAAGTGGAGGGCTGAGAAACCCAAGGCAAAAAACAAAAAGGGCCACTGTACAGCAAAATTCTAAAGGGTCAAAGTGTAATAAAAAGGCAAGCATGAAAGCTCGGTGCCTCAATGCGAGGAGTATTCAGAACCCAGGAGAGGGCTCTGAGCTAGTTAGAGTGGGTGAGAACTCAGATGAACAGGACCCCAAGAAAGAATGCAAAAAACAGGAGGCAACAGAGGAGAGTAGCACTGGGGTAAGTGTAAACCACAAGGTGATAGGAAGGGACAATATGTATGAATATAAAGGGGCTGCAGGAGGGGTCAAAACTAAAAATTATGGTTTAAAAACTAGTATTAAAACACTCTACCTAAACGCACGCAGCATTCGAAATAAAGTAAATGAGTTGACGGGATAAATCATTACAAATGGGTATGATTTGGTGGCTATTACAGAAACATGGTTGCAGGGTGGCCAAGACTGGGAATTAAACATACAGGGGTATCTGACAATTCAGAAAGATAGACAAGAAGGGAAAGGAGGTGGGGTAGCTCTGTTAATAAAGGATGATATCAGGGCAGTTGTGAAAGACGATATTGGCTCTAATGAACAAAATGCTGAATCATTGTGGGTGGAGATTAGAGATAGTAAGGGGAAAAAGTCACTGGTGGGAAATAATAACTTCACGGTGGGGCGGACAATAATCAAGGGAATAATGGAGGCATGTGAAAAAGGAACGGCAGTAATCATGGGGGATTTTAACCTACATATCGATTGGTCAAATCAAATTGCACGGGGTAGCCTTGAGGAGGAATTCATAAAATGCATATGGGATTGTTTCTTAGAACAGTATGTTACAGAACCTACAAGGGAGCAAGCTATCTTAGATCTGGTCCTGTGTAATGAGACAGGAATAATAAACTATCTCCTAATAAAAGATTCTCTCGGAATGAGTGATCACAGTATGGTTGAATTTGTAATACAGATTGAGGGTGAGGAAGTAATGTCTCAAACGAGCGTATTATGCTTAAACAAAGGGGACGACAGTGGGATGAGGGCAGAGTTGGCTAAAGTAGACTGGAAACACAGACTAAACGGTGGCACAATTGAGGAACAGTGCAGGACTTTTAAGGAGCTCTTTCGTAGTGCCCAACAAAAATATATTCCAGTTAAAAAGAAGGGCGGTAAGAGAAGGGAAACCAGCCGTGGATAACCAATGAAATATAGGAGAGTTAAATTAAAAATCAATGCTTACAAGGTGGCCAAGGTTAGTGGGAAACTAGAAGATTGGGAAAATTTTAAACAACAGCAAAGAATGACTAAGAAAGCAATAAAGAAAGGAAAGATAGATTACGAAAGTAAACTTGCGCAAAACATAAAAACAGATAGTAAAAGCTTTTACCGATATATAAAATGGAAAAGAGTGACTAAAGTAAATGTTGTCCCTTAGAAGATGTGAAGGGGGATTTAATAATGGGAAATGTGGAAATGGCTGAGACCTTAAACAATTATTTTGCTTCGATCTTCACAGTGGAAGACACAAAAACCATGTCAAAAATTGCTTGTCACGGGAATGTGGGAAGGGAGGACCTGGAGATAATCACTATCACTAGAGGGGTAGTGCTGGACAGGCTAATGGGACTCAAGGTAGACAAGTCCCCTGGTCCTGATGAAATGCATCCCAGGGTGTTAAAAGAGATGGTGGAAGTTATAGCAGATGCATTCGTTATAATCTACCAAAATTCTCTGGACTCTGGGGAGGTACCAGCAGATTGGAAAGCAGCTAATGTAACGCATCTGTTTAAAAAAAGGGGGCAGACAAAAGGCAGGTAACTATAGGCCGGTTAGTTCAACATCTGTAGTGGGGAAAATGCTTGAAGCTATCATTAAGGAAGAAATAGCGGGACATCTGGATAGGAATAGTGCAATCTAGCTGACGCAACATGGATTCATGAAGGGGAAATCATGTTTAACTAATTTACTGGAATTCTTTGAGGATATAACGAGCATGTGGATAGAGGTGTACCGATGGATGTGGTGTATTTAGATTTCCAAAAGGCATTCGATAAGGTGCCACACAAAAGATTACTGCTGAAGATAAAGGTACGCGGAGTCAGAGGAAATGTATTAGCATGGATCGAGAATTGGCTGGCTAACAGAAAGGAGAGAGTCGGGATAAATGGGTCCTTTTCGGGATGGAAATCGGTGGTTACTGGTGTGTCACAGGGATCGGTGCTGGACCACAACTGTTTACAATATACATAGATGACCTGGAAGAGGGGACAGAGTGTAGTGTAACAAAATTTGCAGATGACACAAAAATTAGTGGGAAAGCGGGTTGTGTAGAGGACACCGAGAGGCTGCAGAGAGATTTAGATAGGTTAAGCGAATGGGCTAAGGTTTGACAGATGGAATACAATGTTGGAAAATGTGAGGTCATCCACCTTGGGGGGGGGGGGAAACAGTAAAAGGGAATATTATTTGAATGGGGAGAAATTACAACATGCTGCGGTGCAGAGGGACCTGGGGGTCCTTGTGCATGAATCCCAAAAAGTTAGTTTGCAAGTGCAGCAGGTAATCAGGAAGGCGAATGGAATGTTGGTCTTCATTGCGAGAGGGATGGAGTACAAAAGCAGGGAGGTCCTGCTGCAACTGTACAGGGTATTGGTGAGGCCGCACCTGGAGTACTGCATGCAGTTTTGGTCACCTTACTTAAGGAAGGATATACTAGCTTTGGAGGGGGTACAGAGACGATTCACTGGGCTGATTCCGGAGATGAGGGGGTTACCTTATGATGATCGATTGAGTAGACTGGGTCTTTACTCGTTGGAGTTCAGAAGGATGAGGGGTGATCTTATCGAAACATTTAAAATAAAGAAAGGCATAGACAAGATAGAGGCAGAGAGGTTGTTTCCACTGGTCGGGGAGACTAGATCGAGGGGGCACAGCCTCAAAATACGGGGGAGCCAATTTAAAACTGAGTTGAGAAGGAATTTCTTCTCCCAGAGGGTTGTGAATCTGTTGAATTCTCTGCCCAAGGAAGCAGTTGAGGATAGCTCATTGAATGAATTCAATTCACAGAAAGATAGATTCTTAACCAATAAGGGAATTAAGGGTTATGGGGAGCGGGCGGGTAAGTGGAGCTGAGTCCACGGCCAGGTCAGCCATGATCTTGTTGAATGGCGGAAAAGGCTCGAGGGGCTAGATGGCCTACTCCTGTTCCTAATTCTTATGTTCTTATGCCTGCTCTCATACCATGGAATGATTACCACTCCCCTCTCTGAAAGACTGTGGTTACTGAATCACTGCAGGCAAGTATAAACAAATTATGTTAATTGGCAGGCAATTATTTTGTTAGCTTCAGCACTGAAAACAAGAATTCAGTAATTCTGTTGGCAAAGACTGACCATGTTATTGTCCACCCACCTCTACCCTTTAAAGTAGTAATGGTCATTTAGCTCCTTGTCTTTAACATTGCTACAATATAAAAACCAAATCATTAATGATATAAAAAGCCTCAATATCTCAAATCTCTACCTAAATAACTATAGTTTTCAAAACCTGGCATTATCCCAAGAGGAGATTTAATAGAGGTTTTAAAAATTACTCTGTTTTTTGAAGGGTAAATATGAAAAGGCTATTTTCTCCAGCTGAGTCATCATTTTAAAATTGCCATTGAAAGAGGGAGGAAGCAGATGGGGTGAAATTTCTTCTCGGTTTGTTGAAGCATGAAATTCTTTGCCACAGGAGGCAGTTGAAGAAGAGACTATTGCACCTTTTAACAGGAGATCGAATAAACATTAGAAGCAGATGATACAGGGCCATGGGGATAAAGCAGAGAAGTTTGATTAATTTGGGATTGCTGCAGCAACGATGGGCTGAATGATCCTCTTCTGTGCAGTAAACATTCTCGGTTCATCTACATCTACCACATTGGTGCCCATTCCCCCATGATATTAAACTAGAAAGCTGTAGACTGCAGGAAGTTATCAATGAACTAGTCAGGTGGGCAGAACAGTGGCAAATGGAATTCAATCCAGAGAAGGTGAGGTAATGCATTTGGGGAGGGCTAACAAGGCAAGGGAATACACATTAAATGGTAAGGTACTGAGAAGTGTACAGGAACAAAGGGACCTTGGAGTACATGTCCACAGATACCTGAAAGTAGCAGGCCAGGTAGATAAGGTGGTTAAGAAGGCATACGGAATACTTGCCTTTATTAGCCGAGGCATGGAAGGAGCAGGGAGGTTATGCTTGAACTATATAAAACACTAGTTAGGCCACAGCTAGAGCACTGCGTGCAGTTCTGGTCACCTCATTACAGGAAAGATGTGATTGCACTAAAGAGGGTACAGAGGAGATTTACGAGGATGTTGCCTGGGCTGGAGAATTTTAGCTATGAGGAAAGATTGGATAGGCTGGGTTTGTATACAATTATGAGGGGCCTAAATAGAGTGGATAGGAAGGACCTATTTCCCTTAGCAGAGGGGTCAACACACAGGGGGCATAGATTTAAAATAATTGGTAGGATGTTGAGAGGGGAATTGAGGGGCAATTTCTTCACCTAAATGGTGGTGGGAGTCTGGAACTCACTGCCTGAAAGAATGGTAGAGGCAGAAACCCCTACCACTCTTTATAAAAAAAAAAGTACTTGGATGTGCACTTGAAGTGCCATAACCAATAGGGCTATGGACCAAGAGCTGCAAAGTGGGATTAGGCTGGATAGCTCTTCGTCGGCTGGCGCAGATATAGTGGGCCGAAATAGTCTCTTAGTGCTGTAAATTTCTTTGCTTCTATCTGATTCTATGATCACACTTGGATGTTGGGTTTGAGTTGCAGATGTTCATTTTTCTCATATACTTATATTTTTGTCTTCCTAGCTCCTGAGATTTGCATCTCAAAGGTTGGTAGTGATGTGATGCCGCTGTGCTATCTCCTTAATGTTGCTTTTCTTCCCCTGGCTTGATTGCATCCTGTCCTTGCAACATCCTTCCACAACAGCACCTCACACTACAAATATCCAATATAGCCAAGTTGATTACCCCCCTTCCCCTTGCCTTTGCCTCCCCAGACTCCAGCACCTCAAAAGTAGTAATCTCGGGATTGCTACCAGTGCCACGTGATAGTCAGAGTAGGAATCGCAGGATAGCGCAGATGAATACGTGGCTTGAGCAGTGGTGCAGCAGGGAGGGATTCAAATTCCTGGGGCATTGGGACCGGTTCTGGGGGAGGTGGGACCAGTACAAACCGGACGGTCTGCACCTGGGCAGGACTGGAACCAATGTCCTAGGGGGAGTGTTTGCTAGTGCTGTTGGGGAGGATTTAAACTAATATGGCAGGGGGATGGGAACCAATGCAGGGAGACAGAGGGAAACAAAAAGGAGACAAAAGCAAAAGACAGAAAGGAGATGAGGAAAAGTGGAGGGCAGAGAAACCCAAGGCAAAGAACAAAAAGGGCCACTGTACAGCAAAATTCTAAAAGGACAAAGGGTGTTAATAAAACAAGCCTGAAGGCTTTGTGTCTTAATGCAAGGAGTATCCGCAATAAGGTGGATGAATTAATTGTGCAAATAGATGTTAACAAATATGATGTGATTGGGATTACGGAGACGTGGCTCCAGGATGATCAGGGCTGGGAACTCAACATTCAGGGGTATTCAACATTCAGGAAGGATAGAATAAAAGGAAAAGGAGGTGGGGGAGCATTGCTGGTTAAAGAGGAGATTAATGCAATAGTTAGGAAAGACATTAGCTTGGATGATGTGGAATCTATATGGGTAGAGCTGCAGAACACCAAAGGGCAAAAAACGTTAGTAGGAGTTGTGTACAGACCTCCAAACAGTAATAGGGATGTTGGGGAGGGCATCAAACAGGAAATTAGGGGTGCATGCAATAAAGGTGTAGCAGTTATAATGGGTGACTTTAATATGCACATAGATTGGGCTAGCCAAACTGGAAGCAATACGGTGGAGGAGGATTTCCTGGAGTGCATAAGGGATGGTTTTCTAGACCAATATGTTGAGGAACCAACTAGGGGGGAGGCCATCTTAGACTGGTGTTGTGTAATGAGAGAGGATTAATTAGCAATCTCATTGTGCGAGGCCCCTTGGGGAAGAGTGACCATAATATGGTGGAATTCTGCATTAGGATGGAGAATGAAACAGTAATTTCAGAGACCATGGTCCAGAACTTAAAGAAGGGTAACTTTGAAGGTATGAGGCGTGAATTGGCTAGGATAGATTGGCGAATGATACTTAGGGGGTTGACTGTGGATGGGCAATGGCAGACATTTAGAGACCGCATGGATGAAGTACAACAATTGTACATTCCTGTCTGGCGTAAAAATAAAAAGGGGAAGGTGGCTCAACTGTGGCTATCTAGGGAAATCAGGGATAGTATTAAAGCCAAGGAAGTGGCATAAAAATTGGCCAGAAATAGCAGCGAACCTGGGGACTGGGAGAAATTTAGAACTCAGCAGAGGAGGACAAAGGGTTTGATTAGGACAGGGAAAATGGAGTACGAGAAGAAGCTTGCAGGGAACATTAAGGCGGATTGCAAAAGTTTCTATAGGTATGTAAAGAGAAAAAGGTTGGTGAAGACAAACGTAGGTCCCCTGCAGTCAGAATCAGGGGAAGTCATAACGGGGAACAAAGAAATGGCAGACCAATTGAACAAGTACTTTGGTTCGGTATTCACTAAGGAGGATACAAACAACCTTCCGGATATAAAAGGGGTCAGAGGGTCTAGTAAGGAGGGGGAACTGAGGGAAATCTTTATTAGTCGGGAAATTGTGTTGGGGAAATTGATGGGATTGAAGGCCGATAAATCCCCAGGGCCTGATGGACTGCATCCCAGAGTACTTAAGGAGGTGGCCTTGGAAATAGCGGATGCATTGACAGTCATTTTCCAACATTCCATTGACTCTGGATCAGTTCCTATGGAGTGGAGGGTAGCCAATGTAACCTCACTTTTTAAAAAAGGAGGGAGAGAGAAAACAGGGAATTATAGACCGGTCAGCCTGACCTCAGTAGTGGGTAAAATGATGGAATCAATTATTAAGGATGTCATAGCAGTGCATCTGGAAAATGGTGACATGATAGGTCCAAGTCAGCATGGATTTGTGAAAGGGAAATCATGCTTGACAAATCTTCTGGAATTTTTTGAGGATGTTTCCAGTAAAGTGGACAAAGGAGAACCAGTTGATGTGGTATATTTGGACTTTCAGAAGGCTTTCGACAAGGTCCCACACAAGAGATTAATGTGCAAAGTTAAAGCACATGGGATTGGGGGTAGTGTGCTGACGTGGATTGAGAACTGGTTGTCAGACAGGAAGCAAAGAGTAGGAGTAAACGGGTACTTTTCAGAATGGCAGGCAGTGACTAGTGGAGTGCCGCAAGGTTCTGTGCTGGGGCCCCAGCTGTTTACATTGTACATTAATGATTTAGACGAGGGGATTAAATGCAGTATCTCCAAATTTGCGGATGATACTAAGTTGGGTGGCAGTGTGAGCTGCGAGGAGGATGCTATTAGGCTGCAGAGTGACTTGGATAGGTTAGGTGAGTGGGCAAATGCATGGCAGATGAAGTATAATGTGGATAAATGTGAGGTTATCCACTTTGGTGGTAAAAACAGAGAGACAGACTATTATCTGAATGGTGACAGATTAGGAAAAGGGAAGGTGCAACGAGACCTGGGTGTCATGGTACATCAGTCATTGAAGGTTGGCATGCAGGTACAGCAGGCGGTTAAGAAAGCAAATGGCATGTTGGCCTTCATAGCGAGGGGATTTGAATACAGGGGCAGGGAGGTGTTGCTACAGTTGTACAGGGCCTTGGTGAGGCCACACCTGGAGTATTGTGTACAGTTTTGGTCTCCTAACTTGAGGAAGGACATTCTTGCTATTGAGGGAGTGCAGCGAAGGTTCACCAGACTGATTCCCGGGATGGCGGGACTGACCTATCAAGAAAGATTGGATCAACTGGGCTTGTATTCACTGGAGTTCAGAAGAATGAGAGGGGACCTCATAGAAACGTTTAAAATTCTGACGGGTTTAGACAGGTTAGATGCAGAAAGAATGTTCCCAATGTTGGGGAAGTCCAGAACCAGGGGTCACAGTCTGAGGATAAGGGGTAAGCCATTTAGGACCGAGATGAGGAGAAACTTCTTCACCCAGAGAGTGGTGAACCTGTGGAATTCTCTACCACAGAAAGTAGTTGAGGCCAATTCACTAAATATATTCAAAAGGGAGTTAGATGAAGTCCTTACTACTCGGGGGATCAAGGGTTATGGCGAGAAAGCAGGAAGGGGGTACTGAAGTTTCATGTTCAGCCATGAACTCATTGAATGGCGGTGCAGGCTAGAAGGGCTGAATGGCCAACTCCTGCACCTATTTTCTATGTTTCTATGTTTCTATGACCCCTAAGGCACCTAGATTCACTGGCCTGAAACCCAAGCCAGATCTCTCCCCATACATCTGTCCTCTACTCACCACCACCTGAAAACAGGGCCCTTGGCCCTATCCCTTTCTTACCCTTCAGCTACCACCTGGGGCTTGAAAATAATGTACCAGTTGACGGCTTCCAGTCATGGCCATATCATTCCCATGCCCATTGCCTGTACCTCACACTGATAAAAGAAAAAAGCAGGAGAGAGAGCAGAGACCCAGCAATGCAAAGGCAATGGAGATGGCTAAAATACAAAGTATGTCTTGCGATCCACAACCGTCTGTTTTGTGCACCCACCAAGTGAAAAGCTACCACATAAAATCTTTATTTCCACAAGATTAAAAATACTGTATTCAACGTGTCGCTTTTTTCCAAAGTTAATCTGCTGCAGAAATATAGGTAATGAATTATTTCAATTTCAGAGCAGAAAAATAAATATGCAGTTTTGTGTTATCGTTATCATTTCAGCTGTTGAATTGCCGCTAGTTGAAGCACATGTTAAATTGCTCGAAGTGGCACACTGGTGATTGAAACTTCTGCTTTGTGTATATGTGTGTCCTCTGCATCTCCCGTAGAATTGCACCACGCAAATCAGAGAATGGCCTCTCTCTCTTCTCACTTTTGCCTTCACATTGCAGTCTTTTCTCGTCTGTTTTTCTTTCTTTTCTTTCAGTACGAAGATGGTGGGCTGATTTGGCCAAGAAAGGAGCATCTGACAGCTGCTGGCTGAATATTCCAGTGGGTGTTATGGGGATAATGTAGCCAAAAATGCCTTCCTGCCCATCTTATTACTCGTGCTTTCCCCCACTCCCTCACTATCAATGTGTCCCTCACTTCCTCTACTTCATGCTATTCCCTCCCTTTCCTATTATACTCCCACTGTGCTTTCTACATCTTCAGACTGTTCACTTCTACTCACTCACCTAAGGCCAGGTAGTAAGGGACGAGAGGCCTGCTTACCTTCACCCTTTACCTGGTTTCTTCCTTTTTTCCCTCCTATCCTCCTTTCCCCTCCAATCCATTTCCTGCATAAAGGTTTTGTTTTTAAAATTCAGCTTTTTAAAAAAAAAAAATCGAATTAGGATGAAGAAATATACTCTCGGTCTCTCTGACTCAATTCTTTCTCTCTGCCTCCCTGGCGCCAGCAATTAGAATATTTACATTTTCCAGTTGTCAGCAAAACACAGGTGACATAATTAAAGGTTTCTGTTTGCTTCAAGTTCAATTTGCATTTTGTTTGAAAAATGAACTCAAATTAGGATGAGGAAAGACAATGTCAGCTTAATGGGCCCAAGTTTCGGGCCGCGCCTGGACACCCGTTTTTCGCGCCAGAAGGTGCGCCTAAAAAAAACTTGGCTATTCTCCGGCTCCCTGCAGGTCTTCTGTAGTTGGGCGCGGCGCAGCACGAGCTGTTGGGGGTGGAACAGTGGACGCGCATGTGCAGTAGCTCCAGGCGCCCAAAACTGTGGGAGGGGCCCGAAGCACGCAGCCCCTAGCCCTGGCAGAATGGCCTCACTGGTGCTGCGTGAATAAGGCTCTTCCCACCCGACCGGACCGGACCCCCGCTCTCCTCTCCCCAGCGATCTGACCTCTGCCGCCCCCCCCCCCCCGGACCTCTGCAACTTCCGCGACCCCCCCCCCCCCCCCACCCCCCGAGACCCGACGCCACCTACCTGTAAACCCGAGGTCTTGGGCCCGGCCGTTCAGCCTCCTTCTCTCCTTCCCTCCTTTCCTTCCCTCCCTCCCTCCCTCCCTTCTCTCTCCTTCTCTCCCTCCCTCCCTTCTCTCTCTCCCTCCCTTCTCTCTCCTTCCCTCCCTCCCTCCCTTCTCTCTCCTTCCCTCCCTCCCTCCCTCCCTTCTCTCTCCTTCTCTCCCTCCCTCTCTCCTTCCTTCCCTCCCTCCCTCCATCCCTCCCTCCTTCTCTCCTTCTCTCCTTCTCTCCCTCCTTCCCTCCTTCCCTCCTTCCCTCCCCCTCTTTCCTTCCCTCCCTCCCTCTCTCCTTCCCTTCCCTCCCTCCCTTCCCTCCCTTCCCTCCCTTCCCTCCCTCCCTTCCCTCCCTCCCTTCCCTCCCTCCCTTCCCTCCCTCCCTTCCCTCCCTCCCTTCCCTCCCTCCCTTCCCTCCCTCCCTTCCCTCCCTCCCTTCCCTCCCTCCCTTCCCTCCCTCTCCCTCCCTCTCTCTCTCTCTTTCCCTCCCTCCCAACCAACCTCTCTCCCTCCCAACCAACCTCTCTCCCTCCCCTCGCTATCAGAAACACAGAGAGTGAGAGTCACACACACTCAGTCAGATAGAGACACTGACAGAGACACACTGGGGGACCGTCCCAGCACGCTGTTGAAGGACTCCCGGTGCTGCAATCGGTAAGTAGAAATTGTTTTATTTTTTGATTTTTTAAATTTTGATTGATTTATTGGTTGATTTATTGATTTATTTATCATTTGTTATTGATGATGGCTCTTTATTTGTAAAACTGAAGTGTTTAATGTTTATAAACTTCCCTTTAAACCCCCCCCCCCCACCATTCCCTACGCCTAATTTGTAACCTACGCCTGATTTTCTAAAGTGTAGACAAGGTTTTTTCGAACGTACAAAAATCTTCACTTACTCCATTCTAAGTTAGTTTGGAGTAAGTTTTCACTGCCTAAACTTTGAAAACAGGCGTAAGTGGCCGGACACGCCCCCTTTTGGAAAAATAAATTCTGTTCCAAAATGAAACTGTTCTGACTGACTAGAACTGGAGCAAACTATATGTTGAGAATTCAAATTTCTAAGATACTCCATTCTAAACCAGTTGCTCAAAAAAAACAGGAGCAACTCAGGCCGAAACTTGGCCCCAATATGTACACATATAGGGCCCCTCGGTTCAGTGGTGTTAATCACTCCCTCAAGCATAAGAACATATAAATTAGGAGCCGGATAGGCCATAAGGCCCTTCGAGCCTGAACTCTACTTTCCCGCCCATTTCCCTTGATTTTCCCCAGAGTCCAAAAAGCTATCTATCTTAGTCTTGAATATACTCAACGACTCAGCATCCACAGCTCTTTGAGGTTGAGAATTTCAAAGATTAATAACCCTCTCAATGAAGAAATTTCTCCTAATCACAGTTTTAAATGGCTGACCCCTATGCTGAGACAATGCCCTCAATTCTAAACTCTCCAGCCATCTCTCATCAATCCCCCTCAGTATCTTATGTTTCAGTGAGATCACCTCTTTTTCTTCTAAATAGTAGGTCCAATCTACTCAATCTTGCCTCAGGACAACTCTCTCAGCCCAGGTATCAATCTCGTGAACCTTTGTTGCACCGCCTCGAAGGTAAGTATTTCTTTCCTCCGATAAGGAGACCAAAACTGTGTACAGTATTCCAGGTGTGGTCTCCCCAAAGCCCTGTACAATTGTAGTAAAACTTTGTTACTCTTGTACTCCAACCCCCTTTCAATAAAGGCCAACATGCCATTTGCCTTCCGACTTGCATGCTAACTTTCAGTGTTTCCTGTACGAGGACCCCATAATCTCTCTGAACACCAACATTTAATAGTTTCTCATCATTTAAAAAAAATATTCTGGTTTTCTATTTTTCCTACCAAAGTGAATTACCTCACATTTCCCCAAATTATACTCCATCTGCCACCTTATTGCCCACTCACTTAACCTGTCTATCTCCCTTTGCAGGCTCTTTGTGTCCTCCTCACAACTTACTTTCCCACCTAGCTTGTCAGCAAGCTTGGATAAACATTGCATTTGGTCCCTTCACCTAAGTCGTTAATATCGTTTGTAAATAGCTGAGGCCCAAGCACTGATCCCACTAGTTATAGCCTGCAAATCGGAAAATAACCCACTTATCCATTTTCTGTCCGTTAACCAATCCTCTATCCATGCTTATATATTACCCCCAATACCATGAGCCCTTATCTTGGGTAATAACTTTTTATGTGGCACCTTTATCGAATGCCTTTTGGAAATCCAAATATACTACATTCACTGGTTCCCCTTTATCTACCTTGCTAGTTACATCCTCAAAAAACTCTAATAAATTTGTTGAACACGATTTCCCTTTCCTGAAACCATAAGTAGCCTGAGTGTCTTACTATTCTTTGGGCCCAAAATTCATCGACATGTCGCCCACTTACCGCCCCAAAATGTAATTTTGGTGAAGAAACCCCTACATACTGCGGAAAATTCATCAGTGACATACCACCGGGCGGTATGCACACCGACCGCCTATACAGACTGCCGACATACCACCCAAAAGTGCAAAATTCATGACATACCACCGGAGCTGCATACCGTCCTGGAGAAGGTGCTTTTAAGTGGATCTTAAATGGGCAGTGTGTATACAGAGCTGACAGGTTTGTTTGATATTACACATATCTTTATAGTTATCCACAGTTTGATGTATTTTGAAATGGATTGCAGTATTTTCTAGTGTTATGCAATAATATAAATGGTCTAATAAAGCCTTATTTACTCCTTTTATTAATGAACTATAATAACCATTGTATTAGTCGCTCCCTCCTACTCCCCGGTCTCTCCTTCCCTCCAACTCCCCGATCCCTCCCTCCCTCCAACTTCCCAGTCTCTCTCCCTCCCTCCAACTTCCCAGTCTCTCTCCCTCCCTCCAACTTCCCAGTCTCTCTCCCTCCCTCCAACTTCCCAGTCTCTCTCCCTCCCTCCAACTTCCCAGTCTCTCTCCCTCCCTCCAACTTCCCAGTCTCTCTCCCTCCCTCCAACTTCCTAGTCTCTCTCCCTCCCTCCAACTCCCCTGTCTCCCTCCCTCCCTCCAACTCCCCTCTCTCCCTCCCTCCCTCCCTCCAACTCCCCCGTCTCTCCCTCCCTCCCTCCCTCCCTCCCTCCAACTCCCCGTCTCTCCCTCCCTCCCTCCCTCCCTCCCTCCAACTCCCCCGTCTCTCCCTCCCTCCTTCCCTCCCTCCCTCCAACTCCCCCGTCTCTCCCTCCCTCCCTCCCTCCCTCCCTCCAACTCCCCCGTCCCTCCCTCCCTCCCTCCCTCCCTCCAACTCCCCCGTCTCTCCCTCCCTCCCTCCCTCCCTCCCTCCAACTCCCCCGTCCCTCCCTCCCTCCCTCCCTCCCTCCAACTCCCCCGTCTCTCCCTCCCTCCCTCCCTCCCTCCCTCCAACTCCCCCGTCTCTCCCTCCCTCCCTCCCTCCCTCCCTCCAACTCCCCCGTCTCTCCCTCCCTCCCTCCCTCCCTCCCTCCAACTCCCCCATCTCTCCCTCCCTCCCTCCCTCCCTCCAACTCCCCCATCTCTCCCTCCCTCCCTCCCTCCCTCCAACTCCCCGTCTCTCCCTCCCTCCAACTCCCCCGTCTCTCCCTCCCTCCAACTCCCCCGCCTCTCCCTCCCTCCCTCCCTCCAACTCCCCCGTCTCTCCCTCCCTCCCTCCCTCCCTCCCTCCCTCCAACTCCCCGTCTCTCCCTCCCTCCAACTCCCCCGTCTCTCCCTCCCTCCCTCCCTCCAACTCCCCCGTCTCTCCCTCCCTCCCTCCCTCCAACTCCCCCGTCTCTCCCTCCCTCCCTCCCTCCAACTCCCCCGTCTCTCCCTCCCTCCCTCCAACTCCTCCGTCTCTCCCTCCCTCTCTCCCTCCCTCCCTCCAACTCCCCCGTCTCTCCCTCCCTCCCTCCAACTCCCCCGTCTCTCTCTCCCTCCCTCCAACTCCCCCGTCTCCCCAGGTCTCGCTCGCTCGCCCTCTCCCCAGGTCTCGCTCGCTCGCGCTCCTCCCCCCCGCCCCACAGGCGGTAAAAAATTACGCACCACCCGGGGACTCCCGAAAAATGGGCGGAACTTGTGTTTCACCAATTTCGGCCCCTAGGAGTTGACTCACATTGCCCTATTTCTACTTGTATGATAGCATAACCCAGGGATTTACCAAAAGTACACAATTTACCCTTGTGATCTGGACCAAATATTTGTGTTTTTCTTGAAAGCAGTCTGAGTGAATACTTGGTGAGAGAACATTTGATATAAATCATTAAGATGCTTTATCTCCCTATCTGGTGAACATACAGAAGAACAGTTATGATCGGATTCACTTTCTTTCATTAATACAAGATGTCTCTGTGTACTAATATAAGAATAATGAACATGCTGCTCAGCTCCAATTCATTGAGTTACCTTACGTGACTTAAAGCTAATTATCTAACTCCTCTCTCTGCCATTTCTTCCTTCTCACAGTCCTTTGATGACTGACGGACCGCGCAACAAGCTGTTTCCAAAAAATAGTCTCCTTCCGGTGCCTCTGATTCTGCTTTATATTCTAGCTGTTCACACCCAGAAAGATATCAAAACTTCCAATCTAACGGATGGGAGGCATTTTTTGATTACTGAGACAAGCTACCAAGTTTATTATTACTTTCAGTTTATCAGGAAACACCATGAAAACCAGCACATCAGTATCTTTACTTACTGTCTCCAACCCCATTTTATTTTACTTGAAGGAATATACAAGGCCTCACAGCACAGTATTAAAAGTAATCTTACTGTGGAAAAGAGGTCAAAATTGGTATGGTAGCCTAGTGGTTGTAAAACTGGATGAGCAACCCAGAGATCATGGCCGAGAAATTGGCTTCCTTATCACCTTCCGTTATCTGCTCTGGAAAGCGATAATGGGATGCTCAGCACTTGCTGATCGGGCGCGGTGAGATGATCGACTCTCGTTAAATTCGGTGGGAGGTTTGCGGCGGCGGTAGGACACTGGAAGGTTCTTTTCCCTTCCAATGGGCGGAAGAGACCTCCCCAGGAGACCAACGTAGCCTGACTGCACATTGTATAGGAGGGCACAAGCAGGGATGTCGTCAAGAGGAGCTGGCTGCAGGGGCGCAAACCTTTCAACGATCTCAGTCGATCACGAAACGTTACTGCAAAGCTACACGCAACTTCATTCTGCTTGCCACGCATCACATCTCCATCACTTTGCCTTCCTGACCCTACTCCTACACATCCTTATTCACAGCAACTTATCTTGCACCTCCACCCATCCCTCTCTATCTACATTATCACTTCCCCATCGCACTAGCCACCCCTCACACGCGCCCTCATCCAAGTCCAATCATACCAACTAACAACATACAAGGGTAGGCAATTGGCTGTTTTCGCCAATGTTCATTTAAAGTTTCTGTTAATGTGTTGTCAAACATTGAAATCTTTATTTTCAACTTTTTGTGTTCTTGGACAGATTTGTGTGCACCTTAGAAAATGGCTTAGTGAGTGGCAGTGAATGGTGAGACATGAAGGTAGCCTGCACAATGGTGATGAGTGTGAAAGGAATGGCTTGGGCATTGTAGGGATGCTTTATGATGTTGGTGTGGGGTGGTGCAAACCTGGCACATCATGTGGCAACCAAGGTGTACAGCGTCAAGTGAAGTAAATCTGGTCCTGGTGAGGCCATCCCTGGTGTCCTGGGCAGCAGTGTGGTCAGGTGCTGATGCCCTCTGTTCTGTGTGACATCAGTTGATTGTGGAGAAGGTTGGTATTGGTGATGCTGATGTTAGGGCTGATCGTGGTAGGATTCTGAGGACTAAGGTGAGATTTTTTCAAGGGACCGAGGTTGATTGAAGAGATGGCAGTTGAGGCTGAGATGATAGAAGCAATCTGTCAGTGGTGAGAAACATTGTTCCAAGGAGGTGACAGTTCTTAGAGTTTATTCCAAACACTTCCAACCTGCATAAAGTTCAAATGTGTCTTCCAAATTCTGAAGGCTCCAGCTTCTGAGATTGGAAAGTGTACAGCTGTGAAATGGGAGCTTTTTATACCACATTTGCAGTTGTCAAGTGGTGAGAAGAATGGATACTGATTGAACACCTGACGTGATCCGCAAGTGCCGTGAACCTCGTGAAAAAGCTGGAAAAATGGTAAGTGCAGCTCAAAATGATGATTAAGTGCCTTTTAACAGACACTCTCTCAATAATGTAAATTGCCTACCCTGCCACTTGGTGTCGGGTCTGTTCAGCGTTGACAGTGGGGTCCCAACCCGCTGTCGATCAGTTCAGATTTGACAGCTGACCAGCCTCTGATCCCGTCCTCTCAGCGCCGGTAAAATTCCGGCCCTAATTTCTGTTTGTTGCACTTTCAATCCAGCTGCTGATCCTCACCAGTCTGATGCTGACGGTTTCTAGTTTTAAAACAGCTCTTCATATAATCTGCAAATCCTTCAATTCAATTCGCTCTAATACATTCCTGTATTTTAGTCATTTAAATGACTCGAAATACACATGAGGCCGATCAGTATCAGAAAATAGAAAAGACAGCTTAATGTTTCAGGTGTACTAACCTGTGTGTGTGTGTGTGTGTGTGTGTGTGTATATATATATATATAATTTAACTGTGCAGTAATGAAATATATTGCTCTCCGTTCCTTTTTTGAAAAGCTGTTTGTGCTCTATCTGCCTTATTTCAATTTCAAATTGAGTACAATTGAGTAACAAACTTTCTATTGTCCATTTTCTCAAACTGGCAATTTTTAATTTAATGAAGAAGGGAGATCTATTTAACGTTTCTGGAAAAGCGATTTTAAGGTACCTCTGCAGCGCCATCTCTGGCTGTCTCTATATCCTGTGACATTCATACAAATTGGCTAACAAATTCTATTCCTAACATAGATTTACAAAATATGTTGCACGTCTGCTACAGACAGTTAGCTCAGGTTTCTGATGCATATCCGTGAGTTGTCCAGACGAATACTAATGGCTTGAATGCAATAGTTTTGTCAGAAAAATATATAAAAGCATTTGTTGTTGCACCAGATAGTATTTTTTAGTTTACTGTAACTAATTAATTTAGCGTGACTGTTGGTGTGTTTTTAGCTTACACCCTTTATAGTTGTAAGTTCTTCACTTTTTCTACCAGTCCGACAAGGCTGTTAATCTAAATGCCCAGTGTACTTAAGTGCAAATGAATTTAATAGTGCGAAAAATTATGTATTTAGTGAAGTAAAGTAAAGTTTTCTACATAAGACTTTAAAAAAATTTTAAAATAAATTATATTTGCTAAAGGATGATTAAGAAAATATGTAAGAGGGACAGTTTCATCTGTGCTCAGTGATTATCAGCAATTCACAAACATTTATTCTTGGAAACCAATCAGTTTTCTTCAGCTACAGAAACATTTGAATTTAATAAATACCTTGTAATGTATTTGGCACAACACTGCACTTAATCAATGTACTAGCAGTGCTTAATGTGCCAAAACACAAACTGTAGTAGTTAAGGTGGCTATCACTGGCCAATATATTATGTTAGTTTCAGTGGCCCCAAGTTTCCACATGCGGCGAAAAAGGCGCACCTCAGAGCTGGGCGCCTGTTTTTCGCGCCGAAAACGGCGCTGGGAAAAAAGTGCGGTATTCTCGAGCTCCTTGGAGCTCGATGGCTGCTTGGCGCGGCGCACAGGGGGCGGAGCCTACCACTTGCGCCGATTTTGTAAGTAGGAAGGGGCGGGTACAATTGAAATGTGCCGGCAACCCTGCACGTGCGCGTTGGAGCGTTCGCGCATGCGCAGTCTGAAGTAAACATTGGCACTCGGCCATTTTTAAAAGTGCTGCAGAAAAAGTGAAGATTTGTTTCTTGGACCCCTGCAAAGGCTTGTATTTTAATTTTCTTGATATTTGTGTGTGAGGGAGTGCTTTTAGCAGCACTGCTGAAGAAATCACCTGCTGAAATCAGTGAGTTCAGCTTTTCACTGCTAAACTTGCAGAACCGGTGCTTGCAAATTAAGGACTGTGTGTTTGGAGAAATAAAAGTGCCAATTCAACTTTGCAATGGATCAACGTCCACCAAGAACAAAGAATTTCTTGCATGAGGAAGCAAACCATTGCATAATATGTGGTGTTGACAATGTAGCACCCATTCTGCAAATTTAAATATAAAGATGTCGATTGTGGCTGCCTCTCCCTGTCCAAATGGCCTCAGTCAGTCCCCCTCACAGCTCGAAGGCTGCTGCTGTTCTTTCTTCGGCTCCCGGCCAGCCACTGACGCCGCTGCAATCCCATGGCCGAATGGCCTCACGTCCGCTCCTGATTCTTCGGCTGCCTTCGAGCCACTGACGCCACCCCATAAGCGTGGCCGAATGGCCTAAAGAATTTTAAATCTGCAGCTGCGTGTGTCCTGTGTTCATTCTTTGGCTCCCGGCCAGCCATTGACCGCCGCTGCAATCCCATGGCCGAATGGCCTCAAGTCCGTCCGGGTGCTGCATCTTCGCGGGGAATGAAGGCCTGCCTCAAGCACCGCAGCTCAGCTCGAAGGCTGCTTGCTGCCTGCCGCTGCCGTCGAGACGAGACACTGACGCCACACCCCTGCCTGTCTCCAACATGAAAGGCCTGCCTCAAGCACTGCAGCTCAGCTCGAAGGCTGCTTGCTGCCGCTGCCGTCGAGACGCTGACGCCACACCGCTGCCTGAAAGGCCTGCCTGAAGCACTTTCACACAGGTAGGAACATGGTTTATTTAATCTTTTCTTTGCTTATAAATTTTTATTCAGGTTGGATTTATTTGTATAATATTTGTATAAGTATAACTAAGGATTGATTGTAGAATGTAATGACTTCCCTTACCCCCCCCCCCCCCACCTCGTTCCCTACGCCTAATTTGTAACATGTGCCTGATTTTTAAAAGTGTAGACAAGGTTTTTTGAAGCGTACAAAAATCTTCACTTACTCCATTCTAAGTTAGTTTGGAGTACGTTTTCACTCACAAAACTTTGAAATCAGGCCTGACACGCCCCCTTTTGAAAAAAAAATTCTGTTCCAAAGTGAAACTGTTCTACCTGACTAGAACTGGAGGAAACTAAATGTGGAGAATTCCGATTTCTAAGATACTCCGTTCTACACCAGTTGCTCCTAAAAATCAGGAGCAAATCATG
The DNA here is from genome assembly GCF_044704955.1 of Pristiophorus japonicus. Lineage (NCBI taxonomy): Eukaryota > Metazoa > Chordata > Chondrichthyes > Pristiophoridae > Pristiophorus > Pristiophorus japonicus. The sequence goes on from NW_027251024.1 coordinate 44,644, forward strand.
TGGAAACTTGGGGCCAATATCTGCAACACAATTTTACTATTAGCTCATTATCATTAATGGTACTTCACTTTATAATATTGCATGAACATTGTGTCACACATTTATCACATATTAGTATTGCTATTTATTTCATTCTCTTGTTTCTATCTTTATTAATCTTTACCTGTCTCTTAATTTTGCCTTTGTTTCAACCTGCTGCTGCCTGGAAGAGTGGTGGATGCAGAAACCCTTACCACTTAAGAGATGGTTGGATGTGCACTTAAAGTGCCGTAACCTGCAGGGTTACGGACCTAGAGCTGGTAATTGGGATTAGACTGGATGACCTTTTGTTGGCCGACGCAGTATTAATGGTAAGTACTGCAGGGAATCTAATACTGCCAGGGTGATGATCTGGACTAGTTTTGATCGTCTGGATGGGTTGGAGAGGAATTTTCCCAGATTTTTTCTCGATAAATTGGCCTGGGTTTTTATCTGGTTTATGCCCCTCCCAGAAGATCACTTGGCTCCAGTTGGGGTGGAATGTAGAATGTTTCAGTATAAGGGGTGTTGCAGTTGTGTGGGGCAGACTGGTTGGGCTGGGTGCTCTTTGCCTTTCCGTCATTGTTCATAGGTTTATATGTAACCTTCAGGGCTGCTGACCAAGGGCCATGCGGCTCTTTGTCGGCCGGCATGGACACGGTGGTCCGAAATGGCCTCCTTCTGCGCTGTAAATTTCTATATTTCTATTCTGCATTTTTTCTTTTTTTTTTTAATTCACATGTATAAATAAATGTTACTACATGTGCAGGCAATTAATACACAAATGAACAGTACAACTTATAAATCAACAACTTGTTTCTAAGCTGCTAGTTTCATTATCATACATGTAGACTGGAAGTATAGGTGGGGGCATGGGAGAGTATACTTGATGTTGTGAGACTCCACCAAGTGAATTGCAGTTTGTGATAATACTTTGAAGCACAGCATTGTAAGAAGGGTCCCTATAGGACAATATGGGGGTAGATTTTAAATATTGACACCCTAGTGTAAAAGTGGCGTTATGGATTGTCCATCCGGTATAGAAACTGCCGTGTTTTATTTCCATTTATGTCAATGGAAATCAAAATCAAGTGGTCACTGCAATGGACGGCCAATCCAAAATGCCAGTTTTATACCTGGCCGGCGAGCTGAAAATCTACTCCATGTTGTCTCGTAGGTACACTTCTTATAAGGCGCTTTTAAGAACATAAGAAATAGGAGCTGGAGTAGGCCATTTGGCCCTTCGAGCTTGCTCTGCTATTAACAAGTTCATGGCTGATCTTCCACCTTCTCGCACTATCCCCATATCCCTTAATTCCCTTCGTTCCCAAATATTTATCGACCTCTGCCTTGAATATACTTAATGACTGAGCCTCTACAGCTCTCTGGGGTAGAGAATTCAAAAGATTCGCAACCCTTTGAGTGAAGAAATGTCTCCTCATCTCAGTCGTAATGACTCCTTGTTCAAGATTCCCCAGCCAGGGGAAACATTTTCTCAGCATTAACCCTGTCCAGCCCCTTAAGAATTTTATATGTTTCAATTAGATCAAGTCTCATTCTTCTAAACTGCAGGAAATATAGGCCTAGTCTACTCAATCTCTCCTCATAGAGCAATCCCCTCAACCAGTCTCGTGAACTTTCGATGCATTCCCTCTAAGGCAAATATGTATTTCCTTAGGTAAGGAGACCAGAAGTACACAGTATACCAGGTGTGGCCTCATCAATGCCCTGTATAAATGTAGTAAGACTTCTTTATTCTTATACTCCAATCCCTTTGTAACAAAAGCTAGCATGGAGGCTCGTTTGGCCTGTTTCTGTGCTGTACATTCTATGTAATTCACCCTCTTGTTCTTTCCTGTGCCTCCACAGGATCCCACTTACCTTCAAAATTGCAGAAAGTCACTACTTTAGACCTTGTTTTAGGATTTAACTTTGAAACAAAATTACTAAACAGTAAATAATGCAAGGAAATAGTAACATGACCTTTTTTAACATTAGCAGTTAAACTTTGAGCTCCTCGTATGACAGAACACAGTGCATAGTACACAAGTCTGGGGTAAAACGAGGTTATAATTAATTTTCTTACATTGGTTCTTCTTTTCCAATTTTGATCAATTTACCTTTTTTTATTTACTTTAACTAGCTTTCTTCGGATGCAGACAGACATTTTCCCTTAGAAGGTCCCAGATCAAACTTAGTGATTTGAAAAAGGCTGGCTAATAAATAATTAGCGCTTTATGAATTTAAATAGCAGTCTTTTAAATTCAAATTCAAATTCAAATTCAAATCGCACTGGGTAGCCTTGAGGAGGAATTCATAGAATGCATACGGGATTGTTTCTTAGAACAGTATGTTACAGAACCTACAAGGGAGCAAGCTATCTTGGATCTGGTCCTGTGCAATGAGACAGGAATAATAAACGATCTCCTAGTAAAAGATCCTCTTGATATGAGTGATCACAGTATGGTTGAATTTGTAATACAGATTGAGGGTGAGGAAGTAGTGTCTCAAACGAGCGTACTATGCTTAAACAAAGGGGACTACAGTGGGATGAGGGCAGAGTTGGCTAAAGTAGACTGGGAACACAGCCTAAACGGTGGCACAATGGAGGACTTTTAAGGAGCTCTTTCATAGTGCTCAACAAAAATATATTCCAGTGAAAAAGAAGGCGGTAAGAGAAGGGATAACCAGCCGTGGATAACCAAGGAAATAAAGGAGAGTATCAAATTAAAAATCAATGCGTATAAGGTGGCCAAGGTTAGTGGGAAACTAGAAGATTGGGAAAATTTTAAACAACAGCAAAGAATGACTGAGAAAGCAATAAAGAAAGGAAAGATAGATTACGAAGGTAAACTTGCGCAAAACATAAAAACGGATAGTAAAAGCTTTTACCGATATATAAAAAGGAAAAAGGTGACTAAAGTAAATGTTGGTCCCTTAGAAGATGAGAAGGGGGATTTAATAATGGGAAATGTGGAAATGGCTGAGACCTTAAACAATTATTTTGCTTCGGTCTTCACAGTGGAAGACACAAAAACCATGCCAAATAATTGCTGGTCATGGGAATGTGGGAAGGGAGGACCTTGAGATAATCACTATCACTAGAGGGGTAGTGCTGGACAGGCTAATGGGACTCAAGGTAGACAAGTCCCCTGGTCCGGATGAAATGCATCCCAGAGTATTAAAAGAGATGGCGGAAGTTATAGCAGATGCATTCGTTATAATCTACCAAAATTCTCTGGACTCTGGGGAGGTACCAGCGGATTGGAAAGCAGCTAATGTAACGCCTCTGTTTAAAAAAGGGGGCAGACAAAAGGCAGGTAACTATAGGCCGGTTAGTTTAACATCTGTAGTGGGGAAAATGCTTGAAGCTATCATTAAGGAAGAAATAGCAGAACATCTAGATAGGAATAGTGCAATAAAGCAAACGCAGCATGGATTCATGAAGGAGAAATCATGTTTAACCAATTTACTGGAATTCTTTGAGGATATAACGAGCATGGTGTACCGATGGATGTGGTGTATTTAGATTTTCAAAAGGCATCAATAAGGTGCCACACAAAAGGTTACTGAAGAAGATAAAGGTACGCGGAGTCAGAGGAAATGTATTAGCATGGATAGAGAATTGGCTAGCTAACAGAAAGCAGAGAGTTGGGATAAATGGGTCCTTTTTGGGTTGGAAATCGGTGGTTAGTGGTGTGCAACAGGGATCGGTGGGACCACAACTGTTTACAATATACATAGATGACCTGGAAGAGGGAACAGAGTGTAATGTAACAAAATTTGCAGATGACACAAAAATTAGTGGGAAAGCGGGTTGTGTAGAGCACACAGAGAGGCTGCAAAGAGATTTAGATAGGTTAAGCGAATGGGCTAAGGTTTGGCAGATGGAATACAATGTAGGAAAATGTGAGGTCATCCACCTTGGGGAAAAAAACAGTAAAAGGGAATATTATTTGAATGGGGAGAAATTACAACATGCTGCAGTGCAGAGGGACCTAGGGGTCCTTGTGCATGAAACTCGTTTAGGGAGTTAACGGAAAAAACATTAAACCGTGCCCTCCGATCTGGGGGAAACACCAACATTTACAATGCCATTTTTTTTTTTTTGGGCACAGAATTGAATTTTTCTCCAAGTGCTCCCTATAAAAGGGGAGGGGGACACTAAAAGCACCGGCAAATTAAACTTTAAAACGTAAAATCAAATTAAAATTTGGTTGCAGCAGGTAATCAGGAAGGAGAATGGAATGTTGGCTTTCATTGCGAGAGGAATGGAGTACAAAAGCAGGGAGGTCCTGTTGCAACTGTACAGGGTATTGGTGAGGCCGCACCTGGAGTACTGCATGCACTTTTGGTCACCTTACTTAAGGAAGGATATACTAGCTTTGGAGCGGGTACAGAGACGATTCACTAGGCTTATTCCGGAGATGAGAGGGTTACCTTATGATGATAGATTGAGTAGACTGTGTCTTTACTCGTTGGAGTTCAGAAGGTTGAAGGGTGATCTTATAGAAACATTTATAATAATGAAAGGGATAGACAAGATAGAGTCAGAGAGGTTGTTTCCACTGGTCGGGGAGACTAGAACTAGGGGGCACAGCCTCAAAATACGGCGGAGCCGATTGAAAACCGAGTTGAGAAGGAATTTCTTCTCCCAGATGGTTGTGAATCTGTGGAATTCTCTGCCCAAGGAAGCAGTTGAGGATAGCTCATTGAATGTATTCAAATCACAGATAGATAGATTTTTAACCAATAAGGGAATTAAGGGTTATGGGGAGCGGGCGGGTAAGTGGAGCTGAGTCCACGGCCAGATCAGCCATGATCTTGTTGAATGGCGGAGCAGGCTCGAGGGGCTAGATGGCCTACTCCTGTTCCTAATTCTTATGTTCTTATATGGCATGGCTCCTTCCTCAAGCAAACAGCCTGGAGACCAACAATATACCAAGTTAAACTCTGATATGATTTCTGAGTGAAAATGGTTTTAAACTCCTGAATGAAAGTAGCCACTATCAACCTCAAACTTAAACAAAAGTGCTTCAATTTTGTTACAACTCTTGTGAGTTGGAGTACAATGAAAATGTTTTTGCCTTGCATTGGGTTCCTGTGTGTCTCATCTGCATTGAGAATGCAGTACACATCTTCAGAAGTATTACTTTGCTTCAGTATTCGAAGCAATTTCTAGGAAGCACAAGCAGTAAATCTAGGAAGAACATAATCCAGTTTATAATGTGTAGATGTATTATTTCAATAAAAATGATTAGAAACTGTATAAAATTGTAGTCTTCCCTCTTAATTCCCTCTCTTCCTTTCCCACATTACACCAGTGACTACATTCCAAAAGTACTTCATTGGCTGTAAAGCACTTTGGGATGTCTGGTGGTAGTCAAAGGGGCTATATAAATCCAAGTCTTTCTTTCAATGTATTGCTGTGTACAAATTTGCAAGACTTTTAGGTTGCTAACATGCAAACTATAACATGGTAAAATGTTACTATTTTTTAACCTTTATATGATGATTTGAATTTGCTGTGTTGGCCATATAGTTTACAGCTTATTGAGTATAGTGTGTAATATTTTGTTAATGTTTAATTTGGAATTTAATACCATCAATATACTGACATGATGTCTGTGCAATGCATACGGAACTGTGAATTAACAGAAAACATGAACCACTGGCAGCTTTTTGGACATTTCGAAAGAAAACACATCTATAAATTTACAACAAATGGTTCTCGTACAGTAATTTATTATAAAGATATCATTGCTTCAGTGCTGGTGGTTGTGCTTGCCAACTGTCAGTTTTATTCTACAACCTCACCTTGTCAGACTGGGGCACTAAAATTGCTAGCCGGAAACCAGGGCATTTATGAGGGAGTTCCTGTTTTTGACTTGGATTTGATGCCAAGTCTGGTGTGGGAGTTTGTTCTCCAGTGCTTTTCTGACATGCTGCATTCTTCAAAATTGTATTTTTAAAGAACCAGTGTTTTAAATTACTGAATTGACCATTGTAAATAACTTTATAACAGTACCTTGTGTGCCTCCTATATATTGACTATTTTCTGGACTGTAGCAAACCTCTATACGTGTCCTTATAAAATCTAACAGGTGATTTTTCAGCACTTTAATGAAGACCAGTTTTAATGTACTGGTGTTACCCATTATTTTTTTTCATCAAGACAGCAATATCCTTGACGGTCAATGTGTCAATGACTCTAGTGGTGAATGAACTGTGCCGTAGAGAGATCAGGAAGCTCCCATATTCAATACTTGGTCTGGAATAAGTGTCCTGGGTTGAGGATAAGAGCACTGCAATAAGCCTTTAGGTGCCCTGACGAGGAAGGGGAATTTATCAGCCAGGATTCTCGCTTGTGATTGCTATCTAATGGCTCCCACTGCAAACATGAGTGGGGGGGCAAGCGCGGGTGTGTGTGTGTGCATTGGTTGAGGTCAAGATCGGGCGCCGCTGTAATGCCTCCCATGACCAAATAACATCTGGGCTTGTATTTGAAGCTGGATAGTGATCAGGAATTGGAACCCTGGCTGATTTTACTTCTCCCTAATGTGGGAGCATAAATTAATTCAACAGCCGTTTGTATGTAGTAATAAACTATAAGCCCTATTTTCATTTGCTTTTAACTATATCAGCCTGCCTGGTAATATTTGCTGTAGCATATTACAGTGGGAATACAAGTTCATCTGAGATTCAAGTGGCCTTCTCATAGCATGTTGCTTGATAATTATACATAGTGATCAGCCTTTAAGTCTTGTGCCCTGCTAAGCTGCATACCATGAAGCTTTGAGCTCCACTTATAAAATGTTTCCTTTAAGAAGTAAGAAATATGAGGTAGCTTTACGAAATCACTCTCTCGGCACGAGTGCACATCGGGAATTTAGGTGTTGGCTCGCCATAATTTTATGTACTTTAAATTTAACGGGCATCTTGGGAGCACTTGCCCAAATTCCCTATATGCCCTTCCGTTGGATGATGCTCAAAGCTGGGAAGGTGATTTAAAAAAAAATGACCCATATAAATGCAAATAGGCCACTTGGGTTGTTTGGCCAGAACTCACGGTTGCCAGGGCTCTCCTGGAACTCGTGGCCTATGTTGTGATTTTTTTTTCCCTTGCATTTTCTGAATGGAAGTAAAAGTAGATTTGCTACAAGTTCGATCCTAACAGCGCAAAGTATTTCACCCACAAGATGTTCAGTATCTGATGTACAGCAGCTACATGTTCCTTTCTGTAAGTCTATGTTTAAAGAAGGCCATGCAGTTACAGGTTCTTTATTCTGTAACTGTGGATTGACATCTCCCCCCACCCCCGCATTATCGACTGACATGCAATAGGAGCAGAAATATGTTGTAGGCTTAAAATTAGAAATGTTCCAATGCAAGATTTTCTAGGATCTAAAAATAAGTACTTTGAAGGGGGAAAACTGCAAATATTAATTTCCAAGATCCTTTCCCACTCTTGGCAGCTCAATGAGTAAATGCACTGTGTGGTGTACTGAATCGTACAGACCTTGAAGATCACAGAGTTGACTCATGCTGTGTGCTGAGTTAGCCTGATTTCAGCTGAGGTGGCAATGGGGTCATTTTATTTAGCTTCAGCATCTGGGAAAAAGCATTTTTTTTCTTTTGCAAATGCACAGTAATTTTAGCGGACTTCTCCAGGTTGTGTTGTACCTTGATACAATTAAAGTTGCTCAGGAACTTTGCTGTTACTTTTGAAACACAGTCCTTCTTTGTTTTGTTGGAATTCATTTTTTTTATTACAAGTTTTGGATGGAAATTAAAGTTAATGAATTTGCTGCAATTTTAGGCGAAATGGCACGAGTCTTCCGCCCACATAGTGCTCACTCGCGACAGAAACACTTTCACAGCTCAAATTTAATGCCGGTGAAGATAATTTTCCTGTTTTGTTAGTCAATATTTCAGCCTCCAGTAATCATTTGCTAACAAGGAACTGGTTCTTGTGCACAAGGAGTGCATTTTCTTCATATCAGTGCTCTATCGTTAAATTGAATTAATTATTGAGCCAAGCCTTAGTATACAACATTAGTAAGTGAAATGCTACTGAGATTGATTAGGTGCAAGGAGTACAAAGTACGAGGCAGTGACAGCACATCGACAGTGAAAATTACAACAGGCTTTTTTTGCCTTTTAGTCACAACATTGCAAAAATGTTAAATTAAAGACATATTTTGGGGAGGAGTGTGAAATATTGAAGGTGGCATTGATTCAAGAGCAACGTGTAGCTAGTTGCAGCCTCCAACATGCTGTGTCACAAAGTTATAGAATGGGGGCTTGTGGCTTTTAGTCCCCACATGATTAGCACCTGGACTTACACTTGGTATTGTGAGAAAGGGCAATGTGGAGATTTCTGGACTGTGCACTTCATAACCAGTTATGGATGAACGGAGAACAGACCTTCTGTCTGCGCTGTGATTGGCTTGGAAAAACAAAAAAAGGCCACAGAAAAGCTCTTCAAAAACAGACATTAAACATAAAAACATTTTTTTCCTAATATTTGCACGACACAATGTTTTGTTATTTCATCGGTTTGGTGCGTATAGATCAATCAGTAAATATTCGGGTGTCTGCTTCTCCTACATTTGGATTGATTTCAAATTGAATAGGTTTCAAATCCATCTGGAAATGTGATATTTGTTCAGATGGTATGTTCGATTTGAATGCCCCTCACCTGTACTTAGAGTGGAAAAATAAAATGCGAGAACAAAAACAGCATAATTTTTTTTAAATGAAAAGAACTGTTTTTGAGTTAAAGGTGATGAGTGATTTTAAAAAACAAGTTTCCCTGTGTGCATCGTTTAGTAAAATGTTTATAGTTTGGCCAAATAAATATTTAAAAATTATGAAAACATTTATGAAATACAGGTAACAAGATTGTGATATATTCTGGACAAAATGCATCAGATGTTCTGTTGGCAGTCTTCTCAGAAATAAAATTTTTTGCATTCAAAGTGAGGAATGGAACACTTTTCTCACTTTCGGCATCCAGTGTTGGCATCAAAAAGTCTCAGGTCAGTTATAGAGCAAGGCAGGTGCAGAGTGAAGCTCTGTCTGCTTTACCCAGCAATGTGCAAGAACCCCCATCTCGTAAGCATATCATTTGCCTCTTTCCCGCACCATCCTTGCTTGGCCTCTGACTGAGATAACTAGTTTAATGCTAAATGAGGAGCAGATTAGTGCTGTGAGTCAGTCCAAGGCTGCCTCAAATAAAGAAGTTTACATCTCAACAATCTGAACTCTGGCCTTAGAATGAAAGGACAGTGTACAACCCATCTAAACCAACCATTCTCCATAGAAATATGTTTAACATTAGATTTTGTTTTTAATTGAAAAGTTTATATCAAACAATTCTTTTCAAAGCTAAACTGATATACTTCCACTAACTAGCTGCTTTTCAAAAAATTTGTTCCTGCGATGTAGACGTCATTGGCGAGGCCAACATTTCTTGCCCATTCCTAATTGTCCTCGAGAAGGTGGTAGTGAGCTGCCACCTTGAACCAGTGCAGTCCACGTGTTTAAGTTATTCCCATGGTGCTGTTAGGGAGGGAGTTCTGGGATTTTGACCCATAAAATGCAATGCCTGATATCTGAGTTTGGGAGTATGTAAGTTGGGATTTGGGCCTTTGGGGAGCCAGGAATTTCTGACAGACTGTTGACACTTTTATCATGGGCTCCTTGGTAGCCTGGTCCTGCAAAGGTGAAGGTATGTGCATGGGAGCTGATGAGACGCTCCTCTGTGCTGCTGCTGTGAAGGAACACAGCCTGTAAGGCATGTACACCAACTTCTCCACTGGTACTGGGAACAGTATTCTGGTTACCAATGATCATGGGGAGAATGGACAGCGTGGAATCAGAGATAACATGGGGATAGGAGCAGACCATTCAACCCCTCGAGCCTGTTCTGTCATTCAATTAGATCATAGCTGATTTGTCCCTCAACTTAATTTACCCACCTTTTTGATCCAACATCCACAACATTTCTAGCTCTAATTTTAAGATTGTGCCCCCTTGTTCTGGTTTTCCCCACTAGAAATTTTTTTTTTCTGTACCTACTCTATTGAATCATTTTATCATTACAATGACCTCGATTAGATCATCCCAACATTCTAAACTTAAGGGAATGTAAGCCAAGTTTATGCAACCTGTCCTCATAATTTACACCTTTAAGCCCTGGTATAATTTTGGTGAATCTGTGCCAATATACCCTTCCCGAGGTGCAGTGCCCAGAACTGATTTTAGTACTCCATATGTGGTCAGCCGAAGACTCTGCAAAACTGAAGCATAATTTCCTCCCCTTTGTATTCCAGCCATTTTGAGATAAAGACCAACATTCCATGAGCCCTTTTGATTTATTTCTGTATCTGTGCACTAGCTTTTAGCAATTTGTGTACCTGGACACCCAAATCCCCTTGTTCCTTGTCTCTCGCCATTGAGAAAATATTCTGATTTATCGTGCTTGGATCCAAACTTGATGTCCTTCTACTTGTCCACATTGAACTCCATTTTCAACAGCCACTCATTTAATCTATCCATGTATCTTTGTAACTTCCTTCTCCCATTTACACAACTTACCCTGCCTCCGAACAGTATCATCTGCAATTCTTGGATATACAACTCTGTATTCCTTCATCCAAGTCACATATAGTGAAAAGTTAAGACCCAGTACAGATCCCTGGGGATCACCATTTGTCATATCCCGGCAATTAGAGAACATTACTTTTATCCCTAGTCTCATGTCTCCTACCTACCAATATTCTTTAATACGTTTGAGATGTTGCCCTGTACATTTTGTAATTCAACTGGCAATACCCTTTTCCAGAAGTTTCTCCAATATTTGCAGTCATTCATTCAATGCCTTCAACTTGAGTTGACTGACTTGTCTGGATCTCTCATGAAGGGAGAGAAGGCTTGCAGATGCCACGGTCACTTTTTCCTGGCTGCCCTGCAATGGGTTGAATCCCCCTTGTGTTGATACACTGCAGGATGAAGTCCTTACTACTAGGGGGATCAAGGGGTATGGCGAGAAAGCAGGAATGGGGTACTGAAGTTGCATGTTCAGCCATGAATTCATTGAATGGCGGTGCAGGCTAGAAGGGCCGAATGGCCTACTCCTGCACCTATTTTCTATGTTTCTATGTTTCTAGGACTATACCAGTCATTTGACACACATCTTGGAAGAAGTCACGAGAAACCTCCCATATGTATCTAATGCTCTGCTTTTCTTTATAGCGGGGCCCCTGAGATCATCATCCATTTGCTCTGTCTGCACTCAACTACGTCAAGCTCCTTGTTCTCCATGTCTCACCTTGTCAATTCATCATCTATACTATTGGTACCCCTTCAAGTGGGTGTATCTGGCCTGCTGAGTGCAAGGCTTAATGATGGGGTGGGTGGTCGTCAGTGTTACCAGACATAGTGTGGATTGCAAGGACTTGCTCTTCAGAAATCTTCTCCACTGTAATCTGGTCTGCAGCCTCTGGAGGGGATTAAAAAAAAACAGTACTGTTGTGTGGTTGAGCAGCATTCTGCCATAATCTACTTTGTAGATTTCTTATAGAGAAAGTGGTAGATGGTGAAGAGAATGAAGAATACATAGAAGCATTAAAAGCAAAAGGTATACATTCTCATGAACCCACAGAAGGCATCGAGACTCTCACATTTCCATCCCACGCTATCAAGCCAGAATGGAAGCCAATTATGGCCTTTGCTTCCTATTCGGGTGGCATCAAATGCTGGATGTTGGCAATCCCTCTTCAGTAGCTTGGCATTCCCTGGCATTATGTGCTGTCTTCTCCTGTAGGAGGAATGCTTAGTGTTAATTAGATGCTGCACTCCCCAGATCCTGCAGTCAGGATTAGTGGAATGGACATTAGCAAAGGTAGCTGTCCGCAAGGACCTAGGGTATGAGACTTCAGTGCTAGCATATATATTATGGGTTGTGAAATACTGATTGACTGCTGCCAAGTGAATTTCCTTCTGGGACATGGTTCCGTGTTGCACTTTCTTTCTCTTCCTATTTCTTAGTCTTTTGTTTTTACTTTTGTCTCTTTGTGTTTGCAGTTGTAGCCATAAGTGGAGTGAAGCAGCAGCACTGAGATAGATAGGTTAGAGGCAGATACATTGACACTTAGACACCGGAGTTTAAGACCTGATTCAGGGAAGAGGGTTAGGCAGCTACATTAGGACTCTGGCAAGTGTCTATGGGTGGGTGGGGAGGAAAGGAGGGTCCGGGGCTTGCATTATATAGTGCCTTTCACGACCACCAGACATCCCAAAGCACTTTACAGCCACTATATGAAGAGTAGTCACTGTTGTAATGTAGGAAATGCGGCAGCCAATTTGTGCACCGCAAGCTCCCACAAACATAATGACCAGATAATCTGCTTTTGTGATGTTGATTGAGGGATAAATATTGGCCAGGATACCGGGAATAACTCCCCTGCCCTTCTTCGAAATAGTGTCATGGGATCGTTTATGCCTACTTGAGAGAGCAGGGGCCTCTGACAGTGCAGCACTCCCTTAGCACTGCACTGGAGTGTCAGCCTAGGTTTTTGTGCTCAAGTCTCTGAAGTGGGATTTGAACCCACAACCTTTTGACTCCAAGGCGAGGGTACTACCAACTGAGCCACGAGCTGACACTGAAAACTGTTTGAGTTGCATCAGTCTGGGCTGACTAATTCCTGATAGCAACCTTCCCTTCCGCTCCCAGCACAGAGCCACAGCTTCATCAAGTGGGTACTAAAAATGCAAAGTGCTCATCTTGAGAAACCCACTGACAAAACTGCTAATCTGCTGGAAGGGAATAAAAAAAGAATCAGTCAGAAAGTGCTGGTGAGTCTCGCAGCAGGAGCCCAGTGGGCTGATGTATGTGTCCCACTCCCACCAGCATCGTTTTTCCCCCTCCAGTTGGGACCTGCAGGGTGATGAATTCCTGAGGCAGGCCTCGACTGGAAAGCGTGATCAACGCACCTGGGAATGGGAGTGCGTGTCGGTCTGCTCTGCTCCCACTGTGAGGGCTGGTTGCGTTACCTGTTTTTATTCTCCGCTCCATAAATCTGGCCATCCTGCTTTTGGATGACACCGGTGATCTTTTCTCCACTGCTTTGAACAAAATTCTTGCCTGGTAACTTGTGGAGGTCAACTGCTTAGTAACACGCTTGCTTATACAATAAACTGATTAGTGTAGTTATGTAATGTTTACGTTCATTTGCTTCTGATGGTCGAGCATGGTGCATCTCTTTGAATTTGCAAAGTTCTCATCTGGTTAGCAGGTGCTGTAAGAATGTCTTACTGCCAGATCATTTGAATATAGCCCCTTGTTTATGCTCTAAATTATGTAAAATACCTTAAAAGGTATTTATGAATTTCAATCATAGAATGCTTTACAATGCCTTAGAATATTAGGTGCAAGTCTGTTTTTCTTTAGAACAAGATGAGATTGAAGAGTGCTTTGATAGAGATATTTAAAATTATGATAGGATGGGACAGGGTAGATAAAAGCAGACCATTTCCAATAGTTGAGGGATCCAGAAAAAGTGGCTGTAGATACAAACTTCAATCCAAGAGATTTAGAACGGAGTAAAATAAACTTCTTTACCTAGAGAGGCGCCCCGCGAGTTTCGAGTTTAGGTGCACGAAGCGTATGTGCCTGAACACGGGAGAAGGGCCTTCACGGGTTGAGATTTGGGCTATTTGCCCAACTCCTGCCCAGCGAATGTCCTTCAAACTCTTGCGCCTGGTAAGAGTTTTAATAGATAGAAAAAATAAAGGTTATTACTTATTTTTATTTTTAAAAAACTGTCTATGAAGGCAAGTTTATTTTTTACACTATTAAAACATTAAAGAAAAATTTTTAAAAAAATACATTTTACTTTAAAACATTTAAGTTAATGCAATTTCTATTAATTAAAAAAAAGTGAAGTTTTTCATTTATGTTTGTGTTTTATTTGATTTTAAGGGTATTCTCATTGATAGTAATCGGAGCTCCCATTACAATGAATGAAAATTCTACATTTTGATTGGTGGCCCAGGCCCATGTGATCCCAGGATGCTCATATGCTCCTGGAATACATGGGCTTCTGCGCTGGGCTGAGCATCTAGGCCTTAGAACGCAAGTGTACATTCCTCCAGGACCACCAGGTACTTTTGGAAAAAACATTTTGGTAGGAAGCATTCGCCCGCAGGGAAGCCTCCAACCACAATTTTTGGCCCTATGTCAAGATTATATTGGATAGGTGAATGAAGGACAAAGGATAAATGGATAAAGTTATATAGGAAATATAAGGTTAAGACCTGCTCGTATGGAGGGTAAATGCTTTCAGGCTGGATGGGCTGAAAGACCTATTTCCATGCTGTAACTTCTATGTATTCCCTGCTGGCAGATCAGCTATTTCTGCTCGTGGGTTTTTCTTCAGTTGGGAGCGATTTAATAAGCCATTTAAAATGATCAAGCTTCAATCGTTCCGGACTGGGTTTAGACACCCACGGCTCATGATGTCTGCACAGGTCCTATAAACCGAATGCTTGCAGTAATTGTGTTTGTAAGTAGAAGAGGATCCAAGTTGAATATTCACCCATATAAATAAGAATGTTAATGTCAGCACAGTTAAGGAAGGAATAAAAAGTCCTGTTTCAGGCATCGTTGACTAGAGTGGATGTTTGGGTTGTGAGGACCATGGCTTATTATCCAATTGCCTAGATTTAATTTGGGAATCGGTGGGTCGATGTGTATTCAATTACCATAATTAAACATTCAGTTCATTTATGCCTTTATGACTCCCAGAAGTTGATAATTTAGTTTCTCATTCCGGCAATCGATCTTCATTTAATTCTGTTTTATTTTGCTAATTGAAACTGTGTAAGTGGCTAATAGAGCAACAAGCAGTATGCAGCTGACTATCAGAATACTTAACTTGAGGTTGAATACCTATTGTATCCCTTAAATAACAGATGTGTGCAAAAATATTTGCGTTTTTTTTAATTCAAGCTGTGTACAAAGGACCACATTTATGAATAATCACAACATATTTATTACTCTTACAATAAACCTACTACAAAAATGAAGTTTAAAAATGGAAAATAATGGACTTGCAATGACCACTTATATTTTCTTCCAGTCGATCATTTTATAATAGATAGACAGGGGTTGTTTTCTTTGGAACAGAGGAAGCCAAGGGGAGACTTAATTGAGGTGTGTAAAATTATGAGGGTACTAGATTAAGTGGATAGGAAGGACCTATTTCCCTTAGCAGAGAGGTCGATAATCAAATGACATAGATTTAAAGGAATGGGTAGAAAGATTAGATGAAAGTTGAGGAGAACTTTTTTCACCCAGAGGGTGGTCGGGGTCTGGAACTCGTTGCCTGATAGGGTGGTAGAGATAGAACCCCTATTTGCATTTAAAAGTACTTGGATATGCACTTGAAGTGCTGTAACCTACAGGGCTACAGACCAAGAGCTGGAAAGTGGGATGAGGCTGGATAGCTCTTATTCGGCCGGCACAGCCATGAAGGGCCAAATGGCCGCCTTCTGTTTTGTAAGTTTCTATGATTCTGTTCTATAACAAACCCACATCGTTGTTTGTCAGCTTCCCAAGGCCAGTTTGATTTGATTTGATTCCCTTTTTTTTCTATCACATTTTCCCTCGTGCTCTCTGCTGAGGTAATCATTTGAACATAAAAGAATGAGAAAGTTTAGAAGAATGAGAGGGGATCTCATAGAAACATATAAAATTCTAACGGGACTGGACAGGTTAGATTCAGGAAGAATGTTCCCGATGTTGGGGGAGTCCAGAACCAGGGGTCACAGTCTAAGGATAAGGGGTAAGCCATTTAGGACCGAGATGGAGAGAAACTTCTTCACTCAGAGTTGTTAACCTGTGGAACTCTCTTCCGCAGAGAGTTGTTGATGCCAGTTCGTTTGATATATTCAAGAGGGAGTTAGATATGGCCCTTACGGCTAAAGGGATCAAGGGGTATGGAGAGAAAGCAGGAAAGGGGTACTGAGGGAATAATCAGCCATGATCTTATTGAATGGTGGTGCAGGGTCAAAGGGCCAAATGGCCTACTCATGCACCTATTTTCTATAAGCACATTAGAAATAGGAGTAGGCCATTTGGCCCCTCGAGCCTGCTCCGCCATTTAATAAGATCATGGCTGACCTGATCTTGGACTCAGCTCCATTTCCCTTCCCACTCCCCATAACCCTTCACTCCCTTATCGCTCAAAAATCTCTAAATCCACCTTAAATATATTCAATGACCCAGCCTCCACAGCTCTCTGGGACAGAGAATTCCACAGATTTACAACGCTCTGAGAAGAAATTCCTGCTCATCTCAGTTTTAAATGGGCGACCTCTTATGCTGAAACTATGCCCCCGAGTTCTAGATTCCCCCATAAGGGGAAACATCCTCTCTGCATCTACCTTGCTGAGCCCCCTCAGTATCTTATATGTTTCAATAAGATCACCTCTCATTCATCTAAACTCCAATGAGTATAGGCCCAACCTGCTCAACCTTTCTTCATAAGTCAACCCTTTTATCTTCGGAATCAACCTTGTGAACATTCTCTGGACTGCCTCCAATGCAAGTATATCCCTCCTTAAATACGGAGACCAAAACTGTAAGCAGTGCTCTAGTTGTGGCCTCACCAATACCCTGTACAGTTGTAGCAGGACGTCCCTGCTTTTATACTCCACCACCTTGCAATAAAGGCCAACATTCCATTTGCCTTCCTGATTACTTGCTGTAACTGCACACTAACTTTTTGTGTTTCATGTACAAGGACCCCCAGGTTCCTCTGAAATGCAACATTTTGTAGTTTCTCCATTTAAATTATAATTTGCTTTTCTATTTTTCCTGCCAAAATGGATAAGCTCACATTTTACCACATTATATTCCATCTGCCAAATGTTTGCCCACTCACTTAGCCTGTCTATATCCCTTTGCAGATTTTTTGTGTCCTCCTCACAACTTGCTTTCTCACCCATCTTTGTATCATCAACAAACTTGGCTACATTATTCTCAGTCCCTTCATCCATGTCATTAATATAGATTGTAAATAGTTGAGGCCCCAGCACCAATCCCTGTGGCACCCCACTAGTTACCGTTTGCCAACCGGAAAATGACCCATTTATCCCGAATTTCTGTTTTATGTTAGTTAGCCAATCCGCTATTCATGCTAATAGATTACCCCCAACCCAGTGAGCTTTTATCTTGTGCAGTAACCTTTTATGTGGCACCTTATTTAATGCCTTCTGGAAATCCAAATACATCACATCCACTGGTTGCCTCTTATCCACCCTTGTTACATCCTCAAAGAACTCCAGCAAATTTGTCAAACATGATTTCCCTTTCATAAAACCATGCTGACTCTGCTTGACTGTATTATGTTTTTCCAATGTCTTGCTACTACTTCCTTAATCATGGACTCCACCATTTTCCCAACGACCGATGTTAGGCTAACCGGTCTATAGTTTCCTGCTTTCTGTCTGCCTCCTTTTTTTAAATAGGGGCATTACATTTGTGATTTTCCAATCTGCTGGGACCTCTCCAGACTGCAGGGAATTTTGGGAGATTACAACCAATGCAGCCACTTCTTTTAAGACCCCAGGATGCAAGCCATCATGTCCAGGGGACTTGTCCACCTTTAGTCCCATTACTTGACTCAGTACTTTTTCTTCAGTGATAGTGATTGTTTTAAGTTCCTTCCTCCCTATAGCCCCTTGATTATTCATTATTCGGATGTTTTTAGCATCTTCTACCGTGAAGACCGATACAAAATATTTGTTCAAAGTCTCTGCCATTTCCCTGTTCCCCAGTATTAATTCCCCAGTCTCATCCTCTAAAGGACCAATGTTTACTTTAGCTACTCTCTTCCTTTTAAAAACCTGTAGAAGCTCTTGCTATCTTTTTTTATATTTCTTGCTAGTTTTTTTTATATTTCTTGCTAGTTTACTCTCAATCTATCTTCCCTCTCTATTATTTTTTTAGTTGTCCTTTGCTGGTTTAAAAAAAAAATCACAATCTTCTGGCCACTTTGTATGCCGTTATTTTCAATTTTATACCATCCTTTACATCTTTAGTTAGCCACGGATGGTTCTCCCTTCTCTTAAAGTCTTTCCATCTCACTGGAATATATTTTTGTTGAGAGTTATGAAATATCTCCTTAAATGTCTGCCACTATTTATCAACTGTCTTCTACTTTAATCTATTTTCCCAGTCCACTTTAGCCAACTCTGCCTTCATACCTTTATAATTACCTTTATTTAAGATCAGGACACTAGTTTGAAATTCAACCATGCTATGATCACTTTTTCTGAGAGGATCCTTTACTATGAGATCATTTATTAATCCTGTCTCATTACACAGTACCAGATCCAAAATAGCCTCCCTGGTTAGTTCCGCAATGTACTGTTCAAGGAAACGATCCTGGATACAGTATGAACAAGGCTACTTTGGCCAATTTGATTTGCCCAATCAATATGAAGATTAAAATCGTCCATGATTATAGCCGTTCCTTTCTTACAAACCTCTGTTATTTCTTGATTTATACTCCGTCCAACAGTGTAGCTGTTATTAGGAGGCCTATAAACTACGCCCACCAGTGACAGCTTCCCCTTATTGGGCCCAAATTTCGGGCCGCGCCTAGAACGGCGCAGCCCCGACCTGGACGCCCGTTTTCAAGCCACAAAGTGCGCCTAAAAAAAACTTCCAGATTCTCCGGCTCCCTGCTGGTCCTCTTCAGCCGGGCGCGGCGCAGCACGAGCTATAGGGGGCGGAGCTAGGTCCCTGTGCTGAAAACAGCGCCGGGACCTCTGCACATGCGCTACAGTGGGCGCGCATGTGCAGCAGCTCCAGGCGCCCAAAACTGTGTGGGAGGGGCTGAAGCACGCAGCCCCTAGCCCTGGCCGAATGGCCTCACTGGGGCTGCGTGCATAAGGCTCCTCCCACGCCCAGCTCCCGACCCGACTCGACTCCCGCTTCCCCCCCCACCCGCCCCCGGACCGGACCCGACCCCCCGGACTGGACCCGACCGCGCTCACTCCCCACGACCTCCCCCCCTCCTCCCTCCCCCTCCTCCCCCCTTCCCTCCCCCTCCTCCCCCCTTCCCTCCCCCTCCTTCCCTCCCTCCTCCCTCCTTCCCTCCCCTCCTCCCTCCCTCCCCCTTCCCTCCTCCCTCCTCCCCCTTCCCTCCTCCCTCCTCCTCCCTTCCCTCCCCTCCTCCCTCCTCCCCCCTTCTTCCCCCCTTCCCTCCCCCCTTCCCTCCCCCCTTCCCTCCCCCCTTCCCTCCCCCCTTCCCTCCCCCCTTCCCTCCCCCCTTCCCTCCCCCTTCCCTCCCCCCTTCCCTCCCCCCTTCCCTCCCCCCTTCCCTCCCCCCTTCCCTCCCCCCTTCCCTCCCCCCTTTCCCTCCCCCCTTCCCTCCCCCTTCCCTCCCCCCTTCCCTCCCCCCTCCCTCCCCCCTTCCCTCCCCCCTTCCCTCCCCCCCCCCTTCCCTCCCCCCTTCCCTCCCCCCTTCCCTCCCCCCTTCCCTCCCCCCTTCCCTCCCCCTTCCCTCCCCCCTTCCCTCCCCCCTTCCCTCCCCCCTTCCCTCTCCCCTTCCCTCTCCCCTTTCCCTCTCCCCTTTCCCTCTCCCCTTTCCCTCTCCCCTTTCCCTCTCCCCTTTCCCTCTCCCCTTTCCCTCTCCCCTTTCCCTCTCCCCTTTCCTCCCCCCTCCCCCTCCCCCCCTTTCCCTCCCCCTCCTCCCCCCTTCCCTCACCCTCCTCCCCCCTTCCCTCCCCTCCTCCCCCCCTTCCCTCCCCCTCCTCCCCCCCTTCCCTCCCCCTCCTCCTCCCCCCCTTCCCTCCCCCTCCTCCTCCTCCCCCCCTTCCCTCCCCCTCCTCCTCCTCCCCCCCCTTCCCTCCCCCTCCTCCTCCTCCCCCCTTCCCTCCCCCTCCTCCTCCTCCCCCCTTCCCTCCCCCTCCTCCTCCTCCCCCCTTCCCTCCCCCTCCTCCCCCCTCCCCCCCCCTCTCTCCCTCTGCCCCCCCCCCCCTCTCTCCCTCTACCCCCCTCGCTGTCAGAAACACAGACACTGACAGACAGAGAGTGAGAGACACACAGACAGAGAGACAGAGACACACTGTGGGGGGCATCCCAGCACGCTGTTGGAGGGCTCCCGGAGCTGCAGTCGGTAAGTAGAAAATGTTTTATTTATTGATTTTTAAAAAATATATATATTTCTTATTAATTTTTTTTGGATTGATTTATTGATGTTTTTATCATTTATTATTGATGATGGCTCTTTATTTGTAAAACTGAAGTGTTTAATGTTTGTAAACTTCCCTTTTAAACCCCCCCCCCCCCCATTCCCTACGCCTGATTTGTAACCTACGCCTGATTTTCTAAAGTGTAGACAAGGTTTTTTCGAGTGTACAAAAATCTTCACTTACTCCATTCTAAGTTAGTTTGGAGTAAGTTTTCACTGCCGAAACTTTGAAAACAGGCGTAAGTGGCCGGACACGCCCCCTTTTGAAAAGAAAATTTTGTTCTAAAGTGAAACTGTTCTAACTGACTAGAACTGGAGCAAACTAAATGCCGAGAATTTGAATTTCTAAAATCAGGAGCAACTGAGGCCGAAACTTGGGCCCATTATTTCTTATTTCCACCCAAACTGATTCTACATCTTGATCTTCTGAGCCATTATCATTTCTCACTACTGCACTGATCTCATCCTTTATTAACAGAGCAACCCCACTTCCTTTTCCTTTCTGTCTATCCTTCTGAATTGTCAAATACACCTGAATATTCAGTTCCCAGCCTTGGTCCCCTTGCAACCATGTCTATGTAATGGCTATCAGATCCTACCCATCAATATCTATTTGTGCTGTCAACTCATATATCTTGTCATGAATGCTGCGTGCATTCAGATAAAGAGCTTTTAATTTTGTCTTTTTACCCTTTTTCCCTGCTTTGACCCCACTTTCTGATGCACTCTTATTTTTATACATTCCGTCCCTTCCTGTCACACTCTGGTTATCATTTCCCTGCTACCCTGCTCTATTGCCTTCTCCTTGCTCTTTGACTTTTTACATTTCCACTCACCTGAACCTCCCCCCAGCCCCACTATTTAGTTTAAAGCCCTCTCTACAGCCCTAATTATTCGATTCACCACTCGTCCGAGCATGGTTCAAGTGAAGCCAGTGTGCACATTATGTCTATTTGTGCACATAGACAGTGAGTGTTGACCAGGTACTTGGCCACACTGGAGACTGATGCTGTCCTCAAACAACATATAGATTTCCAGAAGGTTTTGCTGCATAGCCTGGGGGTACTTGTGCATGAAACACAAAAGGATAGTATGCAGGTACAACAAGTGATCAGGAAGGCCAATGGAATCTTGGCCTTTATTGCAAAGGGGATGGAGTATAAAAGCAGGGAAGTCTTGTTACAGCTATACAGGGTATTGGTGAGGCCACACCTGGAATACTGTGTGCCGTTTTGGTTTCCATATTAACAAAGCATTCTTGCTTTGGAGGCAGTTCAGAGAAGGTTCACTAGGTTGATTCCGGAGATTAGGGGGTTGACTTATGAGGAAAGGCTAAGTAGGTTGGGCCTCTACTCATTGGAATTCAGAAGAATGAGAGGTGATCTTATCGAAACATATAAGATTATGAGGGGGCTTGACAAGGTGGATGCAGAGAGGATGTTTCCATTGATGGGGGAGACTAGAACTAGAGGGCATGATCTTAGAATAAGGGGCCGCCCATTTAAAACTGAGATGAGGAGAAATTTCTTCTGAGGGTTGTAAATCTGTGGAATTCGCTGCTCAGAGAGCTGTGGAAGCTGGGACATTGAATAAATTTAAGACAGAAATAGACAGTTTCTTAAACGATTAAGGGGTTATGGGGAGCAGGCAGGGAGGTGGAGCTGAGTCAATGATCAGATCAGCCATGATCTTATTGAATGGCGGAGCAGGCTCGAGGGACCATATGGCCTATTCCTGTTCCTATTTCTTATGTTCTTATAGTGTTCAAGTGTAGGAACCTTGGCTAAATTTTCTTTTCTCTCTGCTGTTTGTTTGCCCCTTCCTAAACTATGGATTCTGAGGCAAATTGCAACATCCCAGTGCTGTCATAGAAACATAGAAAATAGGTGCAGGAGTAAGCCATCCGGCCCTTCGAGCCTGCACCACCATTCAATAAGATCATGGCTGATCATTCCTTCAGTACCCCGTTCCTGCTTTCTCTCCATACCCCTTGATCCCTTTAGCTGCAAGGGTCATATCTAACTCCCTCTTGAATATATCCAGTGAACTGGCATCAACAACTCTCTGCGGTAGGGAATTCCATCGGTTAACAACTCTCTGAGTGAAGAAGTTCCTCCTCATCTCCGACCTAAATGGCTTACCCCTTATCCTAAGACTACGTCCCCTGGTTCTGGACTTCCCCAACATCGGGAACATTCTTCCTGCATCTAACCTGTCCAGTCCCGTCAGAATTTTATATTTTTCTATGAGATCCCCTGTCATCCTTCTAAACTCCAGTGAATACAGGCCCAGTCGATCCAGTCTCTCCTCATATGTCAGTCCTGCCAGCCCATGAATCAGTCTGGTGAATCTTCGCTGCACTCCCTCAATAGCAAGAATGTCCTTCCTCAGATTAGAGACCAAAACTGAACACAATATTCCCAGGTGAGGCCTCACCAAGGCCCTGTACAACTGCAGTAAGACTTCACTGCTCCTATACTCAAAACCCCTTGCTATGAAGGCCAACATAACATTTGCCTTTTTCACTGCCTGCTGCACCTGCATACCAACCTTCAATGACTGATAAATCCTGACACACAGGTCTCGCTGAACCTCCCCTTTTCCTAATCTACCGCCATTCAGACAATATTCTGCCTTCGTGATTTTGCCATCAAAGTGGATAACCTCACATTTATCCACATTGTACTTCATCTGCCATGTATTTGCCCACTCGCCTAACCTGTCCAAATCACCCTGCAGCCTCTTAGCGTCTTCCTCACAGCTCACACTGCCACCCAGTTTAGTGTCATCTGCAAACTTGGAGATATTACACTGAATTCCATCATCCAAATCATTAATATATATTGTAACGAGCTGGGGCACTCCACTAGTCACTGCCTGCCATTCTGAAAAGGACCCGTTAATCCCGACTCTCTGCTTCCTGTCTGCCAACCAGTTCTCAATCCACGTCAGTACATTACCCCCCAATACCATGTGCTTTGATTTTGCACACAAATCTCTTGTGTGGGACCTTGTCAAAAGCCTTTTGAAAGTCCAAATACACCACATCCACTGGTTCTCCCCTGTCCATCTATTAGTTACATCGTCAAAAAATTTCAGATTTGTCAAGCATGATTTCCCCTTCATAAATCCATGCTGACTTGGACCAATCCTATCACTGCTTGCCAAATGTGCTGCTATTTCATCCTTAATAATTGATTCCAGCATTTTCCCCACTACTGATGTCAGGCTAACTGGATAATTACCCGTTTTCTCTCTCCCTCCTTTTTTAAAAAGTGCTGTTACATTAGCAACCCTCCAGCCCATCGGAGCTGATCCAGAGTCGATAGACTGTTGGAAAATTATCACCAACGCATCCACTATTTCTAAGTCTACATCCCAGAGTACTTAAGGAAGTGGCCCATCAGGCCCTGGGGCTTTATTGGCCTTCAATCCCGTCAATTTCCCTAACACAATTTCCCGCCTAATAAGGATATCCTTCAGTTCCTCCTTCTCACTAGACCTGAGGACCCCAAGTACATCGGGAAGGTTATTTGTGTCTTCCTTTGTGAAGACAGAACCAGAGTACTTGTTCAATTGGTCTGCCATTTCTTTGTTCCCCATTTTCAATTCACCCGAATCCGACTGCAAGGGACCAACGTTTGTCTTCACTAATCTTTTTCTCTTCACACATCTATAGAAGCTTTTGCAGTCATTTTTTATGTTTCCGGCAAGCTTCCTCTCGTGCTCTATTTTCCCCTTCTTAATTAAATCCTTTGTCCTCCTCTGCTATATTCTAAATTTCTCCCAGTCCTCCAGCTTGCTACTTTTTCTGGCTAATTTGTATGCCTCTTCCTTGGATTTAACACTATCCTTAATTTCCCTTGTTAGCCACGGTTGAGCCACCTTCCCCATTTTATTTTTACTCCAGACAGGGATGTACAATTGTTGAAGTTCGTCCATATGATCTTTAAATGCTTGCCATTGCCTATCCACCATCAACCCTTTAAGTATCATTTGCCAGTCTAATCTAGCCAATTCGCACCTCATACCATCAAAGTTACCTTTCCTTAAGTTCAGGACCCTAGTTTCTGAATTAACTTTGTCACTCTCCATCTTAATAAAGAATTCTACCATATTATGGTCACTCTTCCCCAAGGGGCCTCGCACAAGATTGCTAATTAGTCCCTTCTGATTACACATCACCCAGACTAGGATGGCGAGCTCTCTGGTTGGTACCTCAACATATTGGTCTAGAAAACCATCCCTAATACACTCCAGGAAATCCTCCTCCAACGCATTGCTACCAGTTAGGTTAACCCCATCAATATGTAGTTTAAAGTCGCCCATGATTACTGCTGTACCTTTATATCCCTTATTTCTTCTTTGATGCTATCCCCAACCTCACTACTACTATTTGGTGGCATGTACACAACTCCCACTAGTGTTTTCTGCCCTTTGGTATTCCGTAGCTCCACCCATACCGACTCCACATCATCCAAGCTAATGTCCTTCCCTACAATTGCATTAATTTCCTCTTTAACCAACAATGCCACCCCGCCTCCTTTTCCTTTCTCTCTATCCCTCCTAAATGTTGAATACCCCTGGATGTTGAGTTCCCAGCCTTGGTCACCCTGGAGCCATATCTCCGTGATGCCAATCACATCATACCCGTTAACTGCTATCTGCGCAGTTAATTCATCCACCTTATTCCGAATAGTCCTTGCATTGAGACACAGAGCCTTCAGGCTTGTCTTTTTAACACACTTTGACCCTTTAGAATTCTGCTGTAGAGTGGCCCTTTTTGATTTTTGCCTTGGGTTTCTCTGCCCTCCACTTTTACTATTCTTTTTTCTATCTTTTGCTTCTGTCTCCATTTTATTCCCCTCTGTCTCCCTGCATAGGTTCCCATCCCCCTGCCATATTAGTTTAACTCCTCCCAAACAGCACTAGCAAACACCCCCCCTAGGACATTGGTTCCGGTCCTGCCCAGGTGCAGACCGTCCGGTTTGTACTGGTCCCACCTCCCCCAGAATCGGTTCCAATGTCCCAGGAATTTGAATCCCTCCCTTCCGCACCACTGCTCAAGCCACATATTCATCAGAGCTATCCTGCGATTCCTCCTCTGACTAGCACGTGGCACTGGTAGCAATCCTGAGATTACTACTTTTGAGGTCCTACTTTTTAATTTAACTCCTAGCTCCCTAAATTCGTCTCGTAGGACCTCATCCCGTTTTTTTTACCTATATTGTTGGTACCTATATGCACCACATCAACTGGCTGTTCACCCTCCCTTTTCAGAATGTCCTGCACCCGCTCCGAGACATCCTTGACCCTTGCACCAGGGAGGCAACATAACATCCTGAAGACTTGTTGCGGCTGCAGAAACGTCTATCTATTCCCCTTACAATTGAATCCGCTATCACTGTTGCTCTCCCACTTTTTTTTTCTGCCCTCCTGTGCAGCAAAGCCACCCACGGTGCCATGAACTTGGCTGCTCCTGCTCTCCCCTGATGAGTCATCCCCCTCAACAGTACCCAAAAGCGGTGTATCTGTTTTGCAGGGGGATGCCCGCAGGGGACCCCTGCACTACCTTCCTTGCACTATTCTTCCTGTTGGTCTTCCATTCCCTTTCTGGCTGTGGACCCTTTACCTACGGTAAGATCAACTCACTAAATGTGATATTCACATCATTCTCCGCATCATGCATGCTCCAGAGTGAATCCACCCGCAGCTCCAGTTCTGCAATGTGGTTCGTCAGGAGCTGGAGGTGGATACACTTCCCGCACACGTAGTTGACAGGGACACCGGAGGCGTCCCTGATTTCCCACATGGTACAGGAGGAGCATAACACGTGTCCGAGGTCTCCTGCCATGACTTAACCCCTAGATTAACTTAATTTGGCAACAACAATGCTAAAGGTTACTTACTGAAATAGAAAAGAAAAAGAAAAGGTACACACCAATGTACCTTTTACCCCCTTGGCTGTGACGTCACCTTTCGATTTCTTTCTGCTTCTATGATCAGGAGTCTGGAGACTGAACCTAGGACATTATTCGTCTGTATGATTCAGCTACTCACTCATGTAACCAGCTGTGCCATCATGATCCACCAGTTTGATTCTAATGTGGTAAAAAGCTGCAAAATCTTTCTTGTAAGCAGCATACTGTGCAGAATAGGTGCAAAATTCTTGTCCTATTAGCAATTTTTTCCCTATAATATATTTTAGAAATAACGATGCAATGGGAGGCTAAATAATTTGTGTGCGAAACTACTCCAATTATTTTTCTTGACAATTTTTTTCCCTTTCCCTATTTCCCCTGAAGATGGTGACTCTTTGGTGGGACATGGGTGTCACTTGCCCAAGTGATCATCATTTGTGTTGTGTATGGAGAAAGAGTCAGACTGAACACTGTGAGCTCAAAGTAAAGTGCAACAGTCTTTTATTGCAGGTCTCCAGAGTGCCCCTCCAGCCTGTGAAGCCTGTGGAGCTGTGCTCCCAAGAGTTTATGGGATCCCTTGGGACTCCAGGGGATGAGTCCTCTGGTGGCCGATCAGAGTAAATACAAGTCCACATATATAACAATTTGTGCGTGTGTGTGTGAGCTGATAGCGATGGGAGGCTATATAACTGCAGGAGACTTCACTGCTGAACCCAATCCTGTACGCACGTGTGCATACACTTTTTTTAACCAGAACAATGGAAAGATTTACAGCACTTTTTTTGTTCTACCCTTCCAAGTAAAGCAGCAGTATCTTTTTGTAAAATCACAAAAGGCCTATAGCCATGTCATGCCAGCAACTACAAATCCAAGACTGTCCCAACATCTGTCGTCGAACTACAGTACGCGAATGACGCTTGCGTCGGAGCACATTCAGAGACTGAACTCCAAGTCATAGTCAAAATCTTCACTGAGGCATAAGAAAGTATGGGCACTAAACATCCATAAGACAACGGTCCTCAACACAGCACTGCCCCCCCAATCACCAAGATTCTCGGCACGGCCCTGGACAACGTGGATCACTTTCCATACCTCGGGAGCCTATTATCAGCAAGGGCAGACATCGGCGACGAGGTTCAACAGTGCCTCCAGTGCGCGACTGCCTGAGGAAGAGAGTGTTCGAAGATCAGGCCCTCAAATCTGCCACCAAGTTCATGGTCTACAGGGTTGTAGTGATACCCGCCCTCCTGTATGGCTCAGAGACATGGACCATATACAGTAGATACCTCAAACCACCAACGATCTCTCCGCAAAATCCTGCAAATCCCCTGGGAGGACAGATGCACCAACGTTAGCATCCACGATCAGGCCAACATCCTCAGCATCAAAGCACTGACCACACTCGACCAGCTCCGTTGGGTGGGCCACATTGTTCGCATGCCTGACACAAGACTCCCAAAGCAAGCGCTCTACTCGGAACTCCTACACGGCAAGCGAGCCCAAGGTGGGCAGAGGAAACATTTCAAGGACACCCTCAAAGCCTCCTTGATAAAATGCAACATCCCCACGACACCTGGGAGTCCCTGGCCAAAGACCGCCCTATGTGGAAGAAGTGCATCCGGGAGGGCGCTGAGCACCTAGAGTCTCATCGCCGAGAGCATGCAGAAACCAAGCGCATGTAGCGGAAGGAGCATGCGGCAAACCAGTCCCACCCACCCTTTCCTTCAACAACTGTCTGTCCCACCTGTGACAAAGACTGTAATCCCGTATTGGACTGTTCAGTCACCTAAGAACTCACTTTTAGAGTGGAAGCAAGTCTTTCTCGACTTTGAGGGACTGTCTATGATGATAATGGTATTGTTATTCAATGTTGCAGAAAGATTTATCAGTTAAGTTTTAGCTAATGGGCAGGTGTGTGCAGGTGATTATAATTCCCACATTCTTTTCTTGTTTGTCACCCTTTTAACCTGGGTATATTTTAAGTGGTTTTTGTCCAGTGTGTAATAAAATATGATTTTGTAGACCATCTGCATTTGGGGTCAAGTTGCTTATCATGTGGTGAAGATATGTGAATTCTCAGGTTGTGTCTCATGTCTTGTAAGCTTATCTGTTGCTAAATTCATTCCATTCCTAAGATATAGAATTGCATAAAGCTTCTGCAGAGTCTTTTTAGCCCACCGGGGGAGCTGAGAGTCTTCTGATGTAATAATCTTAAACAAATGTAAACTGATTTACCCCCCCTCCCCACTGAATACAATGCACAGCCTTGTAGGTTTAGACAGTTGAGTTTTATCTCTCATAAAGGTTAAACAGCTGAAGTCATTCCTGGATTGTTACCACTTCTATCATTTGCCTGAACATCATTGTTTGCAAGAGCTTTAAATCCCAAATTACAAAGGGGTATGATTCAAGAAGAAATGTTGTTAAACATTGCAGATAGCCTGATTACAATAATTATATCCTTTTCATTTTTGATGCATAAGAAAAACATCAATTTCACAATTAGTAGTTATTTATAAAAACATTATTTTAGTATTTTTAAACATAGTGCGAAATGAACTTGGAAACAGTGTGAGGGTGCAGAATTAACATTAATACCAATAAATTCATCCTTGGGGTGCTTTACTTTCAATGATATAGCTTAATGTTGAACCCATCAAACAGCTTTGCTAGTTACCTGAAGTATGGCTTTGGGGTTCACTATTTGAACAAAACGATATCTAATTAAGACATTAAGAG
>NW_027251025.1:0-7500 GCF_044704955.1 Pristiophorus japonicus
AGTGAGAGAGGGAGTGAGAGAGGGAGTGAGAGAGGGAGAGAGAGGGAATGAGAGAGGGAGGGAGGGAGAGGGAGAGAGAGGGAATGAGAGAGGGAGGGAGGGAGAGAGAGAGAGAGAGAGAGGGAGAGAGAGAATGAGAGAGGGAGGGAGGAAGAGGGAGAGAGAAAGGGGGAGAGAGAGGGAATGAGAGAGGGAGGGAGAGGGAGTGAGAGAGGGAGTGAGAGAGGGAGAGAGAGGGAGAGAGAGAGGGAATGAGGGAGAGGGAGGGAGGGAGAGGGTGGGAGTGAGAGAAGGAGAGAAAGAGGGAGTGAGAGAGGGAGGGAGGGAGGGAGTGAGAGAGGGAGTGAGAGAGTGAGGGAGGGAGAGGGAGGGAGGGAGAGGGAGAGAGAGAGGGAGGGAGGGAGGGAGTGAGACAGGGAGAGAGCGAGGGAATGAGAGAGGGAGGGAGGGAGAGGGAGAGAGAGGGGGAGAGAGAGAGGGAATGAGAGAGGGAGGGAGGGAGAGGGGCAGAGAGGGGGAGAGAGAGAGGGAATGAGAGAGGAAGGGAGGGAGAGAGAGAGGAGTGAGGGAGGGAGGGAGGCAGGAGAGGGAGGAAGAGAGGGAGGGAGAGAGGGAGGGAGAGAGAGGAAGGGAGAGAGGGAGGGAGGGAGGGAGAGTGAGAGAGAGTGAGGGAGGGAGAGAGGGGTGGAGGGGGAGAGGAGAGAGAGAGGAGCGAGGGAGGGATGGAGTGAGGGAGGGAGGGAGAGAGAGGAAGGCAGAGAGGTAGGGAGGGAGAGTGAGAGAGAGAGAGAGTGGGAGAGAGTGAGGGAGGGAGAGAGTGAGGTAGAGAGAGAGGGAGAGATGGAGGGAGGGAGAGAGGGAGGGAGGAAGGGAGAGAGGGAGAGTGACACAGAGAGAGAGAGGGAGGGAGGGAGAGTTACAGAGGGAGAGAGATCGAGGGAGAGAGGGAAAGGGAGAGGGGGAGGGAGAGAGGGAGGAAGGGAGTGAGAGAGGGAGAGGGGTGGAGCGGGAGAGGGATGGAGGGAGTGAGAGAAAGGGATGGTGACAGCGGGCGAGAAAGAGGGAGTGAGAGGGGGAGTGAGAGAGGGAGGGATGGAGGGATGGAGGGAGGGAGAGAGAGTGAGAAAGGGGGAGGGAGGGGGGAGCGAGAGAGGGAGGGATGGAGAGGGTGAGGTAGAGAGAGGGGGAGGGAGTGAGCGCCAGGGAGGGAAGGAAAGAGGGAGTGAGGAAGGGAGGGAGAGTGTGAGAGAGAGGGATGGAGGGTGAGTGACAGAGGGAGAGGGAGAGAGGGAGAGGGAGAGAGAGGGAGTGAGAGAGAGCAACGGAGCAAGAGAGGGAGGGATAGTGAGAGAGAGATTGGGAGTGATTGAAGGAGGGAGAGGGGGAGGGTGGTAGGGAGGGAGAAGGAGTGAGGGAGAGAGGGAGGGTTAGAGTGAGAGAGGGAGGGAGTGAGAGAGGGGGAGAGGCAGAGAGAGAGTGAGGGAGGGAGAGAGGAGGGAGGGGGCGGAGAGAGAGGGAGGGAGGGAGGGAGGGGGCGGAGAGAGAGGGAGGGACGGAGAGATTGAGGGAGAGAGAGAGAGGGAGAGAGTGAGCGCCAGGGAGGGAGGGAAAGAGGGAGTGAGGAAGGGAGGGAGTCAGGATGAGAGAGAGTGGAAGTGAGAGAGGGAGGGAGAGAGCAAGAGAGGGGCAGACAGAGAGAGAGAGAGGGAGAGAGACAGACACAGAGAGAGAGAGAGAGAGAGAGGGAGAGAGAGAGAGAGAGAGACAGAGAGAGATCAGAACAAGACCCCCCACACCCCTGGGAGGGAGGATCTCCCAATTCTGCCGCGTTTTTTGCAACCACCGAACGTTCCTGCAAACCGGAGGACTGGGAGAAATTTAGAATTCAGCAGAGGAGGACTAAGGGTTTAATTAGGAGGGGGAAAATAGAGTATGAGAGGAAGCCTGCAGGGAACATAAAAACTGACTGCAAAAGCTTCTATAGATATGTGAAGAGAAAAAGAATAGAGTCGGCTAGCAGGTCAAGTGAGAAGGAGGAACTGAAGGATATCCTTATTAGTCAGGAAATTGTGTTAGGGAAGTTGATGGGATTGAAGGCCGATAAATCCCCAGGGTCTGATAGTCTACATCCCAGAGTACTTAAGGAAGTGGACCTAGAAATAGTGGATGCATTGGTGATCATTTTCCAACATTCTATAGACTCTGGATCAGTTCCTATGGACTGGAGGGTAGCTAATGTAGCACCACTTTTTTAAAAAGGAGGGAGAGATAAAACAGGGAATTATAGACCGGTTAGCCTGACATCGGCAGTGGGGAAAATGTTGGAATCAATTATTAAAGATGAAATAGCAGCGCATTTGGAAAGCAGTGACAGGATCGGTCCAAGTCAGCGTGGATTTATGAAAGGGAAATCATGCTTGACAAATCTTCTGGAATTTTTTGCGGATGTAACTAGTAGAGTGGACAAGGGAGAACCAGTGGATGTGGTGTATTTGGACTTTCAAAAGGCTTTTGACAAGGTCCCACACAAGAGATTGGTGTGCAAAATCAAAGCACATGGTATTGGGGGTAATGTACTGACGTGGATAGAGAACTGGTTGGCAGACAGGAAGCAGAGAGTCGGGATGAACGGGTCCTTTTCAGAATGGCAGGTCGTGACTAGTGGAGTGCCGCAGGGTTCAGTGCTGGGACCCCAGCTCTTTACAATATACATTAGTGATTTAGACGAAGGAATTGAATGTAATATCTCAAGTTTGCAGATGACACTAAGCTGGGTGGCGGTGTGAGCTGTGAGGAGGATGCTAAGAGGCTGCAGGGTGACTTGGACAGGTTAGGTGAGTGGGCAAATGCATGGCAGATGCAGTATAATGTGGATAAATGTGAGGTTATCCACTTTGGTGGCAAAAACAGGAAGGCAGAATATTATCTGAATAGTGACAGATTAGGAAAAGGGGAGGTGCAACGAGACCTGGGTGTCATGGTACATCAGTCATTGAAAGTTGACATGCAGGTACAGCAGGCAGTAAAGAAGGCAAATGGTATGTTGGCCTTCATAACTAGGGGATTTGAGTATAGGAGCAGGGAGGTCTTACTGCAGTTGTACAGGGCCTTGGTGAGGCCACACCTGGAGTATTGTGTACAGTTTTGGTCTCCTAATCTGAGGAAGGACATTCTTGCTATTGAGGGAGTGCAGCGAAGGTTCACCAGACTGATTCCCGGGATGGCAGGACTGACATATGAAGAAAGACTGGATCCGCTAGGCTTATACTCACTCGAATTTAGAAGAATGAGAGGGGATATCTTAGAAATGTATAAAATTCTGACGGGACTGGACAGGTTAGATGCGGGAAGAATGTTCCCGATATTGGGGAAGTCCAGAACCAGGGGTCACAGTCTAAGGATAAGGGGTAGGCCATTTAGGACCGAGATGAGGAGAAACTTCTTCATTCAGAGAATTGTGGACCTGTGGAATTCTCTACCACAAAAAGTTGTTGAGGCCAGTTCGTTGGACATATTCAAGAGGGAGTTAGATGTGGCCCTTACGGCTAAAGGGATCAGGGGTATGATGAGAAAGCAGGAATGGGGTACTGAAGTTGCACGTTCAGCCATGATCTTATTGAATGGTGGTGCAGGCTCGAAGGGCCGAATGGCCTACTCCTATTTTCTATGTTTCTATGTTTCTATGTCTCAAAGCACTTTACAGCCAATGAAGTACTCTTGAAGTGCAGTCACTGTTGTATTGTGGAGAAACGTGGCAGCCAATTTGCGCACAGCAAGCTCCCACAAACAGCAACGTGATAATGACCAGATTACCTGCTTTAGTGATGTTGTTTAGAGGGATAAATATTGAGGCCCAGGCCACCAGGGGAGAACTCCACAGCTCATCTTCCAACAGTGGCCGTGGGATCTTTTACGTCCACTTGAGAGGGCAGGCGGGGCCTCGGTTCGGAGAGGGAGTGGATGTTAAAGTTGCTGGATGGGATGTCGAACAAAAGGACTGCTTTGTCGAGGAACAGGAGTTATAATAAAGTACCTACAACACATAAGAACATAAAAAATAGGAGCAGGAGTAGGCCATACGGCTCCTCGAGCCTGCTCCGCCATTTAATACGATCATGGCTGATCCGATCATGGACTCAGCTCCACTTCCCCGCCCGCTCCCCATAACCCCTTATTCCCTTATCGGTTAAGAAACTGTCTATTTCTGTCTTAAATTTATTCAATGTCCCGGCTTCCACAGCTCTCTGAGGCAGCGAATTCCACAGATTTACAGGCCTCTGAGAGAAGAAATTCCTCCTCATCTCAGTTTTAAATGGGCGGCCCCTTATTCTAAGACCATGCCCCCTAGTTCTAGTCTCCCCCATCAGTGGAAACATCCTCTCTGCATCCACCTTGTCGAGCCCCCTCATA
Organism: Pristiophorus japonicus; assembly: GCF_044704955.1. NCBI lineage: Eukaryota > Metazoa > Chordata > Chondrichthyes > Pristiophoridae > Pristiophorus > Pristiophorus japonicus. The sequence goes on from NW_027251025.1 coordinate 4,411, forward strand.
ATCTTATACGTTTCGATAAGATCACCTCCCATTCTTCTGAACTCCAATGAGCAGAGGCCCAACCTACTCAACTTCCTACTCAGCAAGTGATCAGGAAGGCCAATGGTATCTTGGCCTTTATTGCAAAGGGGGTGGAGTATAAAAGCAGGGAAGTCTTGCTACAGTTACACAGGGTATTGGTGAGGCCACACCTGGAGTACTGCGTGCAGTTTTGGTTTCCATATTTAGGAAAGGATATACTTGCTTTGGGGGCAGTTCAGAGAAGGTTCACTCGGTTGATCCCGGGGATGAGGGGGTTGACTTATGAGGAAAGGTTGAGGAGGTTGGGCCTCTACTCATTGGAATTCAGAAGAATGAGAGGTGACCTTATCGAAACGTATAAGATTATGAGGGGGCTTGACAAGGTGGATGCAGAGAAGATGTTTCCACTGATGGGGGAGACTAGAACTAGGGGGCATGGTCTTAGAATAAGGGGCCGCCCATTTAAAACTGAGATGAGGAGAAATTTCTTCTCTCAGAGGTTTGTAAATCTGTGGAATTCGCTGCCTCAGAGAGCAGTGGAGGCCGGGACATTGAATATATTTAAGACAGAAATAGTTTCTTAACCGATAAGGGGATAAGGGGAGCGGGCGGGGAAGTGGAGCTGAGTCCATGATCGGATCAGCCATGATCGTATTAAATGACGGAGCAGGCTCGAGGGGCCGTATGGCCTACTCCTGCTCCTATTTCTTATGTTCTTATCGTCTTAAAACCTGTTTTATTAAGATAAGTCTTACACTACACTTCAAAAAGTACTGAATTGGCTGTGAAGGGCTTTGGGGCAAATCCGAGCTGGTGGAAAACAGTGTAGAGACAAGACCTATCCTTAATTTGTTCTTTAAACTGATGGTAGCTGGTGAGAAAATGGAATGTACTTGCAAGTGGGGACGATTTTATCTAAATTCAGAATTTAAAGGAAGAGGAAATAAGAGTAAAATGACAGACAGTAAAATCTACAACTTACAAATCAATACTTTCAAATTCTCCCAACGACCCATTCTTTCCCGCAAATATTGCCATTCAAAATTGCCGCATTTAACCCCCTCCGATAGGGAACAGGGTCTGTAAATGGGGAAATGTGGGTGAGAGGGTTAATCCCCTCTGATAGGGAACAGGGTCTGTAAATGGGGAGAGGTGGGTGAAAGGGTTAATCCCCTCCGATAGGGAACAGGGTCTGTAAATGGGGAGAGGTGTGTGTGAGAGGGTTAATCCCCCTCCGATAGGGAACAGGCCTGCCAGTGACTGTAAATGGGGTGAGGTGCGTGTGAGAGGGTTAATCCCCCTCCGATAGGGAACAGGGTCTGTAAATGGGGAGAGGTGCGTGTGAGAGGGTTAATCCCCTCCGATAGGGAACAGGCCTGCCAGTGACTGTAAATGGGGAGAGGTGGGTGAGAGGGTTAATCCCCTCCGATAGGGAACAGGGTCTGTAAATGGGGAGAGGTGGGTGAAAGGGTTAATCCCCTCCGATAGGGAACAGGGTCTGTAAATGGGGAGAGGTGCGTGTGAGAGGGTTAATCCCCTCCGATAGGGAACAGGCCTGCCAGTGACTGTAAATGGGGTGAGGTGCGTGTGAGAGGGTTAATCCCCCTCCGATAGGGAACAGGATGCCCCAGTGTCTGTATCGGGGAACACGTGAATCCCCGGGAGCCTCCCTTAGGTACCTACTTCCAGGAGATATGTTTTTTGGTCCAGACTGATTCCGTGTTCCTGCTTCTTCTCGTTGATTTTAACGGCTTTACATCTGGCAATGAGCACCTCGGAGTCTGGGTTAAGTTCAAGGTGGCTTCGTCTAGGGAGAGAATGAGACCAAAGTCATTCATACCTTCATCACCTCCCATTTCTACAACAAAAACATGTATTGATATAGCGTCTTTAATGTAGTGAAACGTCGCTTCACAGGAGTGTGGGGGACACACACAATCTGCAAAAGGACATAGACAGGCTAAGTGAGTGGGCAAAAATTGGGCAGACGGAGAATAATGTTGGAAAGTGTGAGGTCATGCACTTTGACAGAAAAAAAATCAAAGAGCAAGTTATTATTTAAATGGAGAAAGATTGTAAAGTGCTGCAGTACAGCGGGACCTGGGGTTACTTGTGCATGAAACACAGAAGGTTAGTATGCAGGTACAGCAAGTGATCAGGAAGGCCAATGGTATCTTTATTGCAAAGGGGATGGAGTATAAAAGCAGGAAAGTCTTGTTACAGTTGTACAGGGTATTGGTGAGGCCACACCTGGAGTACTGCGTGCAGTTTTGGTCTCCGTATTTACGAAAGGATATAACTTGCTTTGGAGGCAGTTCAGAGAAGGTTCACTCGGTTGATTCCGGGGATGAGGGGGGTTGACTTATGAGGAAAGGTTGAGTAGGTTGGGCCTCTACTCATTGGAATTCAGAAGAATGAGAGGTGATCTTATGGAAACGTATCAGATTATGAGGGGGCTCGACAAGGTGGATGCAGAGAGGATGTTTCCACTGATGGGGGAGACTAGAACTAGGGGGCATGGTCTTAGAATAAGGGGCCGCCCATTTAAAACTGAGATGAGGAGGAATCTCTTCTCTCAGAGGGTTGTAAATCTGTGGAATTCGCTGCCTCAGAGAGCTGTGGAAGCTGGGACATTGAATACATTTAAGACAGAAATAGACAGTTTCTTAACCGATAAGGGAATAAGGGGATAAGGGGGTGGGCAGGGAAGTGGAGCTGAGTCCATGATCGGATCAGCCATGATCATATTAAATGGCAGAGCAGGCTCGAGGGGCCGTATGGCCCACTCCTGCTCCTATTTCCTATGTTCTTGTGTTCTGAAAACACGACGAGCACTGCAAAATCTAGAGTCAGGCCCTACCCATGATACCAGTTGCTTCAATGCCCGCGAATCCCTGCATTGATCGGATAGCATTGGTCACAGATTCCCAGGTCTGTAGCTGGCCGGTGACATGATCCTGGGCTGGCAAATATCCATAACGGGTCAACCAGTCCTGAGAGAAGAGAACCACAACGCAAAGCCAGTGTATAAGGTACAGCACGGGGTTAGATACAGAGTAAAGCTCCCTG